>NC_072731.1:145444646-145643422 GCF_026930045.1 Uloborus diversus
CGCGATACAGTTTAACGCTTAAATATTTAGTAACGATTAATTTTATAAACTTTTTAACGAGAAAATCTGCTGCTTCTGTTTCCAACATATGCTTATTTAAACTTAGAAAAACGGAATTCGAAATTTTTCACATGACTCTTGTGGTCTCATGAGTAACATTATATTTTTGTGTTTTACTCCCAAAACTTTTTCGTATTCTCGCTCAGTAGTTCTTCACAAATGTACATATTTCAATGGCTGCAATCTTGCAATAAGTTATCATACTTGAATGTGTCCCAAAATTCTTAAATTTTATTAGGTCTATTTTTTGATTTGTTGTAGTTAAGACTGCGTTGCAGTCGTCGCAGTTCACAACAGAGTGCACTTGCCGGGCAAAAAATCCAGCGTAATTAGAAGCATCATTAATATACTGCGTCATGTTAATTGAGATGATTTCTGAATTTTCCAAATCGTCGTCAAAAGAATCGGAAGAAAAGGCTTTGTTTCAAAGCATTTTTGTTACGCTTCAAATTTAATCTTAGCATTTGAAGGTTGTCAAAATCAGCGCAATTTGAAGAACTGGACTCTTTAATTTCCACATGAATGAATAATCTTTTTTCGCTCATCGAAATTATCCGACGATTATTGTTGAATCCCCCCTCACAACCTGATCATATTGAAAAAAGTTTCAAGGTGATCTTAAGTAAGCTTATAAGTCATTACGCAGTTTAGAACTGGAATTCGGGCACCTGCATACTTTTCATATGTTCCCAGCACACTTTTCATAGAAATTAGGAAACCTAATAATCCAGTTTTTCGCGAACATACTATAACTAATTTTCCATCGCTTGTTTTTAGTGATTTAATATAATGCTCGGTATCTATAGTAAATTGCTTAAAATATTCTTAATTTCGACTCTGCATGGGGACTTTTTTTGCCTTTAGCAGAAAGAAAGATTTCTGTTACTCACTATGTCTTTATTTTTTAATAAAATTCATCAAACCCTCTTTCGCTAGAAAATCTCAGCTTCACACATATAGAGATTTCTCACATAAGTATAATGAAAATCTTCAGACAATCCTAGACTTTTAACGACGCTTCGTATTGTTATATCACTGCTGCAGAGAAGAGAGAGACACGATGTCCCTTGATCACGTGATTCTCGGAAGAATCATGATGACCCCACTTTCTCCGGGCCAAATACGCTGCGCTGTAGGAGAAAGACCTATCTATCAGATCTATGGTCTGCGGTGGGCACCCCTGACTGCTCCGTCCCCGACCATGTTCGAATGAACTGATTTGAATGCTCAGAGCAGACGAAAACGAACGTTAAATATCGTGGAACGTGGAACATTGTTCGATGATAATGGAAACGTGAATTTGATTTTTGACAAAATTACACTGTTAATAATTCAATGAAATTAACAGAGAGCTATCGAGCGTTTCATTCCTTTCATTTTCAGTTTTGTACTGAAAAAAAAACTTTCTATTGAATCGATTTTTTTTTAAAAAGGTTCTTTAAAACAATGATTCTTAAAATTTCAAAGGATGATACGTGGAACCAGCACAACAGTTAGTTTTGATTCTTCGATAAAGGCGCTAAAGTTAACAAATGTTTAAGGTTTATTCCGTGTGTTAGTAGTTATCCAATCGCATCCATTAATCAATCGTTTCCCAACCAGAGAGGTATCAAGGGGATTCGCGAAAATAATATTGTCAGAGCGGAATTTTAACAAGTTTTCTTCAGATGAAGTCTTAAGTTCAAGCGATTTTTGTTCATTATTTTTGTCTGTCGCACATTCGGTTACTCTTTACAAGAAAATTTCTGTATATTTGTTGAAACATATTTGATTTAAAGAATTAAGTTTGTCATTCAGGGTACGCCGATACATATCAATCGATATATATCACGATATATATCACTAATATATATATCCGATAATTATTTTGAAAATATCATGATATTTTGATATTTTCGATATTTATTTTTTTCAACTACAGTATTTTCAACATAAAAATTATATTAATCATAGTAATATTGTTCATTTATTATTAAAAATAACTAAAACGTTGTGCACTACATTTTTATGATGTATTAATACAGCAAAGTAATGTAATACAGTGAAACCTGTGTAAGTTGACCACCTGAGGTGCACTACTTTAGTGGTCAACTTAAACAAGTGGTCAACTTACAGAGGTTGATTTATATGATAAGGGCTAATTCCGTGCCTGAAAAAAGCGGTCAACTTAGACAGGTGGTGAACTTACAAGGGTGGTCAACTTTACAGGTTTTACTGTATATCTTTTTTATTTCATATTCAATTTTATTATTAGCAATGTAACAAATTTAAATCATATAAAAGTGCCTAATTAAATGTTGAACACAGGTCAGAAAAAAAGAAAATGTCTATGACTGTGCACCAATTAATGCATTTTTTTTTTACTTCTGAATTATATAAATATTTATAAGTAGCAAACAGAAGAAAAAAGAGTAAAACAGCTAATGCTAAATTAACTTCAATAAAATTGACAAATATATAAAATGATTTTTATATCTAAATTGTGAGAGAAACCTTGGAAAATTTAAGTCTACTTATTTTTATAATAATTTTTAAAAAAATAAAGAATGATTTGAGAATGCATTTACTATTTTGAAGACATGAGTTTTTACGGATTGAAAATATCGGATATATATCCAAATATCCGGTATATATCAAAATATCGGATATTTTTGAAATTATCATGTTAATTTCGAACCCTGGTGTCATTACAAAGCACAAGTTTTTCCAGTTTCATTGAAAATGATGCCATCTCGAACAAACTCCACTTTTTAATAACAATGTATTCAGTTGAAAGAATATGAATGCTGTGGTTTTCTCAGAAGCTTCTGATGGAAAGTTTGATTAAACAGGCATTAAATGGAACACATTTGAGTGTTTCAAACATTTTTAGCGAGTATTCGCTGTTTAGTTTCTGTAGTATTTAAGTACAACGTGGAGCTTCTGTTTCTCTCATGGCAGAGTGCCCCTCCCCCAAATTCAATGGCACAAATCCCCCCCCCCCATAAATTTCTCTCAACCATCTCTCCTTTTATATGTATTTAGTTCATTTTTAAAAATATTTTTTATTTGATTTATTTTTGAAAATATTTTTTATTTATTTATTGATTTTTTACTTAACTTATTTTTTAAAAATACTTTTTATTTATTTTATTTTTAATAATTATTATTATTTCGTTTGAAAATACTACGCTACTCTAATGACATACACACACACAAACAAATGAAATAAAATACATACAGAATAAAATAAAATAAATCAATAAATAAATTTAAGTAAAAAAAATAATAAAAATCCCCCCTCCCCCAATTTTGATGGCGCAACTTACAATCTCCCTCCCCCCTGTGGGCACACCTGAGCAAGCACTATCTCCACCAACAGCACTGTCCACCGGAATCCACACTAGAGTCCCTATCACACACATACGCACATGCCTACCCCACACGCGCAAGATTACATACACACACGCAACCCTGCATACACGCTCACAAACACGTCTGTACAACAGGGCTGCCCATCTGAGGCGGAGGGGGGGGGGTAGAGTATGGTAGCGCAGACTGGCAGACTTGCGCAGTTCAAATTTTTAGGGGGGAGGAGGTGTTTTGACGAGTATTTTTTACTTTTTAGTGGGAGATCTTCGTGATATTTAGGGGGGGGGGGGTGCCCTTACTCCGAGGGGATGGGCACCTCAGCTACACACAGACACACTCGCCCGTTTTCCATCTTCTCCCCCCCCCTTTTTTTAAGCAATCACCATTGCTTATTGCTTTTATTTGACCGTCCTTGGTGTCCGGTTCCTCTTTAGAATGGGCCAGGGGCCTCTACAGCACCACCGTCCACCGGAGGACGGAACTGCTCCTCTGTTCCTAGACTCCACTAGCAGCACTGTGTACCGGAATCTCCTCCTCCTAGGCGGTGGCATCCATATCCTACATACACACACGTCTACACACAAACAAGTCCTTATACATGTACACACACGTAACCGTCCAGGACGAGAGGCAAGCTTTGGAGGACATGAGCCGTTTCTAGAAACAATAGCCTCCAATGAGTAGGGTCCTGCCTCAACTCGTGATTCGAAAAAAAATTCGAATTCAAAATGTCAGAATTCAAATTATGTATATATTCACACACACATATACACACACACACACACACACACACACACACATATATATATATATATATATATATATATATATATATATATATATATATATATATATATATATATATATATATATATATATATATATATATATATATATATATATATATATATATATATATATATATATATATATATATATATATATATATATATATGTGTGTGTGTGTGTGTGTGTGTGTGTGTGTGTGTATGATATATATATATATATATATATATATATATATATATATATATATATATGTATGTATACTAGAGGATCCGACAGACGTTGTTCTGTTTCAACTTTGTAAATTGAAAAGTTGAAAATTTTCAATGAACTATCAAGTATTTGAACCTTTTTGTTGACAAAAATAAGTGAAAAGAAAATATTTTAAGCTGCTTGGTGTTAGAATGCGTATATTTTATTACAACTTGATTTATCTAATGTCCACTGAGCAGCTGTTTTATTAACTTTTTTTTCTCGTGTACTTGAAATATCTTTATAAAATTTATGATTTGTTGCTTCAGCCATACTCAAATAATGAAAATCGTCCTCAGATATTACGTGTAAAAAAACTAACTAACCCATCTGAAACAAACGGGAAATCCCGCTGAAACGTCCCCAATATGAAAAAGAATAAAACAATCAAAAGAATAATGTTTAAAAAAAATGATAAAGGCAAAAACAGTTTCCTGAATAAGTGAAAATCCCTCCCCCCCCCTCCCGATGTAAAATAAACATTCTTTAGCTAACATGGCTAAACGCTCTTTAAAAACCAAAAACAATTATTTGCAATTTGAAATATTTCGCCAAATAAACAAAAAAATACAATAAAGTACATTAACAGTAGCTTTAAAATGCAAACACATAATCCCGTAACTCTGTTGTTTATGGCCAAAGTCGCCAAGCCACCACGTTACTGTAATCCAGCCGATGAGTGAGCGAAGCAAACTCCCACCTATTAACGGTCCGATCTTTTGAACGAAAACTTTTAAAGCCCGCTCTCTCGCTGAGCATTCTCACTTGCTATCTTTCTCTGCGTACTTGAATGATCTTCATATATTGCCAAATTTGTTCTTTTCGCCCTAGATAAAAATCTTCCACTGCCTTGATCTTTTGTGTACAGAACAACCGTGTTGTAATTATTCTGGACGAAAATAAAATTTGTTTCGTGTTTAAATTCCACCATCTTTTCCTTTAATAATGTACTGATTAATTTGATAATCTTTAAAGTATTCTTGCCATTGGTGCCAAAACTCGGTTGGGTTTGTGAGAAACAAATGTTGCTAGGTACGGTACTTTTGGTTAGTGAAAGAAACCCGATTTCTTCCAGTACTTAACTTTAAAACAGTATGTCACGTTACCTAAAACCGTTGCTTTTAAGAAATTAAGGCTTCACTCTCTCTCTCGCTACGTTTTATCTATTCTTAATTGACAAATCACAGTAGGAAATTTCATTACAAAAAGCAGAGCTGGCTTTCTTATTGTCCTTTGGCAAAGGATTAAACATTTATTTCAATTCTCGCTCAACAATAGGTTAAAATAAATATTAATCATTTGGGAGATATAACGATCCAATGTTTAAATAAATTAATTAATTAACGAAAACGTTTCCGATTTGATCCATCGCGCTTCGAAACCATGCTTGCCACAACTTAATTACAAACAAAAAATTTGATCAAAATCGGTCCAGCCGTTTAAAAGCCTTATGGTGACAAACGTCCGCACAGAAGATTTATATATATATATACTAGAGGACCCAACAGACGCTGTTCTGTTCAAACTTTGTAAATTGAAAGGTCAAATAACTTCAATAAACTATCCAGTGTTTGAACCGTTTTGTTGAAAAAAATAAGTAAAAAGAAAATGTTTTAAGCTGCTTGGTGTCAGAATGCGTGCATTTATTACAACTTGATTTTTCTAATGCCCACTGGACAGTTGCTTTATTAACTACTTTTTCTCCCGTACTTGATGGTTTGTTCCTTCAGTCATACTCAAAGGATAAAAAGCATCCTCAGATATTAAGTGTAAAATTCTAACTACCCATCTAGAACAAACGGGAAATCCCGCTGCAAAATTCTCCATATGAAAAAGAGTAAAGCAATCGAAAGGATATCGTTTAGAAAAATGATAAAGGTAAAATTCTCTGAATAAAAGAAAATCACTCATCTCTATCCCACCCTCCCGATGTAAAATAAACACATTCTTCAACTAAAATGACTAAAAACTCTTTAAAAACGAAAAACAATTATTTGCAATTTGAAATATTTCGCCAAATAAACAAAAATACAATAAATTACCTTAACAGTAGCTTTAAAATGTAAACAAATGTTCACGCAACTCTATTGTTTATAGCCAAAGTCGCCAAGCCACCAAGTTACTGTAATCCAGCCGATCAGTGAGCGAAGCCAACTCCGACCGATTAGCAGTCCGATCTTTTGAACGAAAACTTTTTAAACTTCATATATTTCCTTATTTGTTCGTCCCACCAAAGATAAAGATCTTCTACTGCACTGATCTTTTGTATACAGAACTACCCTATTGTAATTTATCTGAACGAAAATAAAATTTGTTTCGTCTTTAAATTCCTTCATCTTTTCTTTTAATAATGTACTGATTAGTTAGATAATCCTTAAAGTATTCTTGATATTGACGCCAAAACTCAGATGAATTTCAGCCGAGAAACAAATGTTGCTATGTACGGTACTTTCTGATCATTTGGTTAAGAAAACCTAAAGCACCGATCCTGTCATATGGTTCAACTACAACGACAGAACACACGTTTTACGTGAACCTTCCAGTACTTTACTTTAAAATATATCACGGGAACTAAAATCGTTGCTTTTAAGAAATGAAAGCTTCATTCTCTCTCTACGTTTTATCTATTCTCAATTGACATATCACAGTAGGAAATTTCGTTACAAAAAGCAGAGCTGGCTTTCTTATTGTCGTTTGGCAATGGGTTAAATATTTATTTCAGTTCTCGTTCAACAATAGATTAAAATAAATATTAATCATTTGGGAGACATAACCATCCAATGTTTAAATTAATTAATTAACTAAAAAAAAACGTTTCCGATTCGATCCATCGCGCTTCGAAACCATGCTTGCCACAACTTAATTCCACACAAATACCCTACTAGCGAAATTTCTTGCATCAACCTTGACAGATCTTGATATTATACTGACAGTGTCAATATTGACGTGTTTCATACTGCATAAAGCTTGCATAAAGATTAAAAAGCAATATTACAATAACAACACGTATGCAACATTGCATTCATCTTAAAATATCAATGTTGATATTACCTTAAAATAACAACATTGCATACACGTTGACGCCGTCAAGATGATATTGATTTCATGCTGTCGCCGTCAAGGTAATTAGTACACAATAGAACAGGTGGACCTTTGTTGATACTTGCGCATGCGCACAGTTCTTTCTACCAGGATCCCTCGCATTGCTGGCACATCTTCCTGCTTCGACCTGCGATTCGGTCCGAGACCCACGTGATAACAGGCCACACAACTCCCCTCCCCCCCGCTTCGTTACGCCACCAGTAGTCGATCTTTGAACTTGGCGCGAAACTTTGAAAGCAGTGCAGTCTACCAGTTAAACAATAGTGCTTCTTGGTCTGGTTGAAATAGATGAAATAGGAAATATTAACTTCGGCTGCACATTTTTGAATACAATACTGTTGGATTTATCTCATCCTTTCCACGTACCGGAATGTCGAGGCAATTAAAAAATATATATATAATATAAGTGTCTGCTGAGTGAATTTGAGTCAGCGATTTCCGCTTCCGAACAACCTGCATGTGAAGAAAAAAGCTGGGCGTCTCATGGAATAAATTTTAAAGTTCGGAGGTAAGTACTTTTCTCAGATAAACAAATTTACATTTTATGCAGTTAAGATTACTTAAGTTTTCCTCCATTACACGAACAATTGTCAGTTTCCTTTCTGATATCTTTGTCTGTAATTTGTAATTTTAGTATACTGCTTTAATATTTGAAACGGTTAACTTGCAACTTTTTATTTCTTTATTTTTTCAACTTTGTACACGCATTTATTCGAAATGGATTTTCCAAGCTGACAATATACATATGTCAAAATTTTCTGCAGATATACTTGTTGCTATCAGAAGCAACGTAACTTGGTGTTGATATTCAGTTAATATGTAAGCAAGTTTATTCAAACAGGATTTTAACTGAACTAATCTTATATTTTCCGTTTCGATTAATTATTGTTTCATACGCTAGCATGTGTTATTTTGATCAAAAAACATTCCTTGATGGGCTTCCGTAGTTCTGAGATAGAAGATTAGATTTGAACGCCGGAGGTCGTGGGTCCGATACTCAAACATTTCCCCCCAACTACGCCCCTGCAATGTTACTCAAACAAGCTGGTTCTGTGCGTAAATTAAAAAAAATATATACGGTTTTTTTTTTCACTGTTGTCTTTAAGTTTTATGATATTTATGCACACATTGTGGTTAAGTTAACGGTATTCATAATTTCTGGGCTTGCAAAAGATTAGTTTTGAGCAGTGGATACACAACGTGTTTTTGCCAAATGCTCTGTGCTTGTTTGTTTATGCTTAAAAAGGGCAAAATATCTTGAACTACATATTTTTTGAACTCCTTGGGTTTTCTATTAATAAGCTTTCAGGAACTCTGAAACTGCAACATAAATTGAATTAAGGGGCTGTCTATAAAGTATTATGCAAACTTTTGAACAAATTCCCCCCCCCCCTCCTCCTTGTTACATGTAACGCTGTTCAACATGAGCATATTGTTATAAACAACGCGTGATGTCACACTTCTTGTTATCCCCTCCCTTCCCCCTGTCACAAAACTGTCACATTGATTTCCTAAAAGAGCATACTCAGCAAAATGTTGATCTAAATTTAACATATATGAGGTTTTAAGTATTAAAGAAAGTTGCTAAAATGGTCATTCTATGAAAAGTTTTTTGAAAAAGGTTACTTTGTCATCAATTAATGCTTTTTAAAATAATTTTTCAAAAGCCTAAAATGATGAACTATTAAAGCCCCCCCCCCCACACACACACAAGAATCATTAGCAGCAGAAAAAGCTGAAAATGGAAAAGTAGCCGAATTCCAAAAAAAAAAAAAGGCTGTTTGGATATTGAATACATTTTTTGGATGTACAACATACAGTATTCATGATGTTGTATTATACATTCTTTAATTAACGTTTTTCAAGTTGAATTCCTGTGTAATTTTTCGAGAGTGCCCACCGAAGGGGGGGGGGCGGGGTCGGAATCATAGTCTCATAGTAATGATAGCTTTTCAACGGCTATAGTTATAAATAACTGTGCCCTTGAAATTTTAAGGGAGATGGAGATGTTTTGGGTTTTTTTTTTTTTTTTTTTTGAAGTTTTCATAATTGAAGGGGGTAGGGCACCGTCTACTTTGGTGGATGGCACCCAAGCATTCACGTCTTACGAAAAGCATAAATTTGCTCAGCTAAGTTAACATTAATAATATGGTATTATATACTTTAATTTGATGTTATGTCTTTAAAACATATTGCAGTCATGTTTCCCGTTTTCTTAAGTAAAAATGTTTATTTATTTTTTAAAATTTCATTTAATTCTTATTCAAATACAATAGTAATATTATTTTTTGTTTTGATGTAATTGTAAAATGAAAGTTCATTTATTTATTTGAATACTTCTTAAGACTTAATGTTTCAATACAATATACGAGCAGTTAAAATGCGATTAGTTAAAAAACAATTTCCAATGAAAAATAAAACTGTGTTTATTTATCACTTTGTTTTAACATGATTGTAAAATAAAATCGTGTTTAGTTATTTGAATACTTTGTAATACTTATAAATGTTTTTATGTCAAATACTATGAATTAAGCTCAGTGTATTTTTTAAAGTATGATTATCGGTTCCTTTTTATGTTTTCAAATGAAAAAGTAGAACTTGTAATGCTACTAAAATAACAGAAGTCAATAATAAATAAACCAAATAGTTTTATTTAACCAAAATATTAATCGAAGTGCTCACTTCCCAATATCATTGTGGATCGACAAACGATGACGTCATTTGCTAGTTGGATGGCCTTCCTATCTCGAAGGCCTCGTTCGGTCGGTTCAGAGGAGTTGCACGTGGCCCTTCTTTAGGCTTCGTTAAGTTGGTTGCTTAGTTATTAGTGTGGAATAGTATTGTTTTAGGAAAAACTTATGAATGACGGATAACTGCATTTGTTTATTAATATAGTACTAAACAAGTCATATTTTCAGACGATGTGCGATCAATGTTAGAAATGGCCGAAAATAACTTTTTTCGTCCCTAGACTTTGAAACAAAGGACGTGAAGCCCAGAATTTCGTATTATCACTTCAATCTCATGAGTAAGATTAATTTTATTCAATGGTTATTTATGTTATTCTTTAAGATAAATTCATATGTTTTGTCCATGGGATATTTTCAATGCTGACATCCATTTGAAAATGTACTTTATTGTATTTATTTATTTATTATTTTGCTATCTTTACTCTTAAATGTGCTATAAAAACTTCCGCAATTATTCCTAACTAGGCATTTTATGTTTTTATAATACAATTAGAAGCATGAATTTAAAAAATAAGTCAAGTATTACGCAAAACGAAGAAATTTTCATTTTTTAAATTAAACTGCGAGTACTATTAATACCTTTATATGAATTTCCGATCAGATGTCAGCTTTAAGGGAGAGTTTTCTAGTTTCATTTGCCAACTTTCAAATGTAGATGGCGCAGAATTTCACTCGGTTTTAAAGGGGGGGGGGGAAATAAAGGTCCCTCTCTAAACAGCTTCCCACAGAGGGAAGTAATTAGACGTTAATAGCTGTCACGGGAACCGAACCCCTCTCCCTTCAGGCAAATGCAAAGACGAAGACCGGTTTGCTCTTTCAACATTTCTCTACAGGAGCAAATGGTCAAATTTTAGCTTCGGAGTGATTTTTGTGATGCAGTTATAGGAATTAGTTTTTCTGAAAGGTATTGACACCAGGGCCCAATTTCCCAATAGGCAGAGTAGGCAGCTGCCTAGGGCGGCAAATTTTTCAGGGTCGGCAAATTTTGCTTTAACCACACTTTTTTTTTTTTTAATTCTTTTTTTGGTCTTAAAAGTAAAATATTAGTATTTTTTCATTTTTCGAAGATAATTTTTCTCATCATTTAATAATTATTACTTTCACACATCTTATGAAAATCAAATGTTTTTCAATCATGGTAATTAATCAGCGTAAAATAGTAAGTGAAGACGAAAAGAAGGTGTTAATTTCAGAAAGTGTCGTTGCGTTTATCCAGAAGTCGCAACAAGATTGGAGTTTGACTATGATTTTAGTGTTATACTTAGGTTTATTCAGGGCTGGTTTCTTGAGTGACTGACGTTTATTTTCTTTTTTACATTATTAATATTTAAAAATTGTTTTCTGTTAATATTAAGTCTCGGAGGTAAATAAAAATGAATGACGAGCGAAAAAGGCTGACTGCTTTTAAATAAAGGAAACATGCTAAATGGAAACATGTTCATAAACATTAAAAACCGAAAAACAAAAAAGAGTCATCAAAATTTTTTTAAACATGATATGTTTTTTTTTTCAAATGGGCAGTTTTCAAAAGCGGAAACTTTTGCAAAGTAATCCAGCTACAATTTACTAATGAAATACTATTGAACAGTGAGGAGTGGTAAGAACACAAGAGAGTGAACGTAATAACAGAGTAAATTATTCAAATCGTTGATTCGTAGATTGAAAAAAAAATAATAGAATAAAGATGCTGCTATAAATAAAGATGACAACTGATAAAATTGTTAACGCACAAGACATTAAAGTTCAGTGCTTATCAAAGATTCAACGATATAGATATTAAATAATTAAGCTAGGTTTGATTAAACACAGTTTTGATCAAAAGAGCGCGTAAAAGTAACTTTTTTTCAAAAAGTAACAGAATTCATTCGGAATGTAATCGTGTTCTTTTTTTTTTCTTTTTTAATTCTAAATTCAAAATGTTTTTTTGAGCAAACAATGAAACAATAAAAAAGTTTTTTCTCTGAAAATAAAGATGCTGTCTCATGTGAAACATACTAACATGCTTAGCATTCGAGAAAAGTCTCGGTTACTCTTTATCTCCCCGTTTTCTATCATTATATTTTCCCTTATAGTTCTAACTCAAGTCTGTATCATTTTTCAGTAATTCATGTGCGTTGTCATTACAAGGAAATGTTTTAAAACTTCAAAGAATGATAGAAAACATGTTTTATGAAACTATAGGACACTGAAAAAAAAAAAAACTATGCTCTATTAATTGATAATTGCAAATAAATATACATATTGTAAATATTATTTGAATTGTTTTTATGTGAATCGCTTGATAACTTCCCAAGAGCAGTAGGGGAGACCGGGGTAAGCTGTTACATTCGAATTTAAAACTAACCGCCTGTAGAAACTGACTTTCCTTGCACTACTAGATGATAGCACTCACCCATCTGCACAGGGATACCCATCCCCCCCCCCAAGTTCAATAGATGGCGCAAATTCCCCCCCCCCCCCAAAAAAAAGTTTCTCGCTTTTGAATCTGGTGAAATAAAACAGTTTTTAGAGTGTTTAATTTCCATTCACATTCATGGGGGGGGAGGGGGGGGTAGTGCTAACAAATAGCATTTTGAACTGAAATATTGTTTGGATTGTTGACCCACCTTGCCTTCCCAAATTTTCCAACGTGCACCTTGAGTAAACAAGTTTTGTGTACCCCTGAATTTTGCTACAACTTTTTTTTTTTTTTCAAACGCATGAACAATTACAGGAAGAGTTCATTCAACTCTCTGGCTTGGGATGGAAGCATTACTAGATTTACACAATATGAATCTATGCAATATGAATGTGTTTTTATTGTCCCTTAGATAGTGGGTCCGGGGGAAAATTGTAGTTTTAAAATCAGTTTTAGACGATCTCTGGTGATGTTAGGGGGATAAAAGGTTTGTTGTGCCCTTCTCGGAAATTTTTCAATATTGAAACTTTAAAAAACGCAATTGTAGATAGTCTAACGTTGTTTGAAAAAGGGTTTTCCTTTGTTTTCAAAATTGTAGTTCTAAAAAACACAGTTTTAGACTATCTGTGATAATGTTAGGGAAAGGAGATCCTAGGGCTCACCCCAGGAAAATTTTCAAAATTAAAGTTTTTAAAAATGCTATCTATGGTTGGGGGAAAAAGCAGTTTTCTGAAATTGAAGCTCTAAAATCGCAATTGTAGCCGACCTTTGTAACGTTAAGAAAAAGAGTTTTCGGAAGCTCTTCCGGAATTTTCTCGAAGTTGAAGCCCTGAAAATCAAATTTAACACGATTTTTTAATAATGTTGACGAGAATGGAGGGGGGGGGGGAGAGGGGTGCTCCACTTAAATTTTCGAACTTGTAACTTTGAAAACGCAGTTTTGATAGATCTCGATAATATTAGTGGGAATTGAATTTCGGTGCCATTCCCCCGGCAAATGTTTTGAAATTGATACACCAAAAACGCAATTCTAGGCTTGTCTTTAATCGTGTTAAGAAAAGAGGGGGTAATCAGGGGATCTCTCCTAAAAAATTTTCAAAATTGCAGTACTACAACCGCAGTTTTAGATGACTCTTAATGACAAAGACGGTGTTATTCTGGCGCTACGGTGAGGGGCGCTCTCCTGGAAGTTTTTCAAAATCCAAAATTTTTTCTACAATTGAACTTGCATATCCAAAAAAATAGATGAATCAGACACCCCGTGACAGATATGTTTCGGAAATTCTGAAAAATTGATTCAGCTATTCAGTACACATCGAAAATCAGAACTCAAGAATTTTCATGAATCAAGTATCCTTCCTTTTATACATATCAGATATAGAAGAAACTAAATATGATTTTCGAAAAATAATTTGAAACCCTTTAAGAACAGACCTGTTCTACCTCCATCAGCGAAAACCAACATCACTGAAACTTTTAATAAAAATCATCTAATGATAAATTAAAACAATCAGTTTAAAAATGGTAGAGAAGATGGTAGTAAAGTGAAATGAAAAATTCTTCATAAGCTTGAACTCGTTAATGAAGACAATACATTAATTGTCGATTGGAGGGATAAAAAAATATGTTATTCGCAAAATTCAAAACTAGTTCTTAACGATTGTCGAGGTGCAAATGAATCAATGGAAGACTGGAGCATACTGCTCAGAATTATCACAAACAATAAAACATTTTTGACTTCTCTCTCTTTCATCATTTTTAAAACACGCATTCAACATGCAAAATTGTGCTACTTCCAGAAAATTTATAAAAAAATTGAAAAGAAATCAAATCGTCTGATCCAGCTTTGAAACGGACATCAACTCCATGCTCGTCTGTGATGTTCCCTTCATTGAAAAAGAGACACGGTCATTAAATTTTGGAAAGAATCGTCAGTAGGCCGTCGCTAGGTCAAAAAACTGGGGAGGGGGGGGGGGGGAGTACGCTTTCGGCGGTCCGCTAATTATTTCAAACGCATGTTCCAATATGCAGAGAGAGAGAAGATTTGGTTTATGGTTCAGAAGGGATAGTCGTATTACTAGACCTTAGTACTAGCACTATAAATTTAATTGTAAGGATAATATTCAATCAGAATTAAGGGGTGTCGGAGGGCTACCTTCTTGCATTATTTTGAAATTGAAGACATAAAAACGCAGGTTTTAGATTATATTTTAAGTTTGGGAGGATGGGGGAGAGGAGGTCCAAGATAGCCTCTCCCGATAATTTTTCCAAATTTAAGTTCTCAACACAATCGTACGTTATATTTAATTATGTTCAGAAGAGGGGGTACGGGGCTCACCCCCGGGAATTTTAAAGATTGTTATTTGAAAAACACAGTTTTAGACGACCTATGGTGATGTTAAAGGGAGGAAGAGACTCTTGATCATTGTTCTATAATTTTTCAAAATGCAAACTTCAAGCAACGCATTCCCATTTGTGAATTATTCGTGATTGTGACATGTAAAGGGGAGTCTGGGAGCTCTCTCCCGAAAAAAATCTGAAAATTTTAGTTCGAAAAATGCAGTTTTAGATGATCTATGGTGATCAGTGGCATAGCTACACTTTCTGCCGCCAGGGGCGATTAATTTTATATCCGATGAACCGTTTTTTTTTTTTTATTGAAGTGAATGAATTACGAGCAGCATTTAGCTATCAATTCCAGTTTAGTGAATCATTTTCTGCTCTTCAAATTGTATGTGAAACAATTGTCAATATTAAGTAAGTCCATTTCATAATTATGATATTTTTCTATTTACTGTGTATCCGATGAACCGTCTTTTTTTATTATTCAAGTGAATAAATCTCGTGTATTATTTTGTTTTATTTTCTGGTTAAATGTAGCATTTTCCCCTTTGTATGATATGTATATATTTATCTTGAAAGGTGTGAAAAGATGCATCACACGGTGTGATGCATATTTACTGCATAAACTACACAGTGCATTGTGTACAATCCCTTAGAGGCAATTCTAAAAAGAACTAACTTACGTAGTGCATGGTTCGAAGGAATCCCATTGCTAGTTTCAATGTGTGAATTTTAGGATGAAAAATCAGCCGATAAAAGTGGTAAACTGCAGCGGTGCCCACGGGGGGGGGGGGATTATGGCGCAAGTTGCGCCTTCGAAATTTGGGGGGGGGGGATTTTTTTTCTTGAAGGTTTTTTTTTCCTTTAGAACATGAAATTTTTTAATTTTGGAAAGAAAAAAATATTCAAACTCATTCAACAAGAAATAAATGCATTAATAATACTTTTTCCGCGTACACTTCAGGGCCATCACCGTAGCCCCCCCCCCCTCCGTTTTTCAGAAGTGCGGTCGACAATTTCATTTTAGGGATGCAACTAAACGAAGAAAAGGGAAAACTCTTCGTTGTTTTAAAAAATTAAAATAGTAATTATAAATGAACAATTGAAATAGTGCACTATAGTTGTACTGTAAACTGTACAATTGATACAAGAATGATATTTAACTTTAAAAGACGCAGATGGTGATGATTTATGTGATATTTATTATGTGATTTCATAACGTTTCCATTCTTCCTGGTTTCTTAAATTTACAATACAAGAACAGCTTCCATTTTCATAATTTTTGCATTTTGCTTAGAAACTACTCTGTGAACTTTTACGGATTTCCTTTTCTTGCTTTTTAATTGCATTGCAGATTTGGAAAATTCACTCATAACTAATTGTCGTGCTACCTCCGACGCATTTTATAATTGTTCAAGCACATAATCTTTAGCTTTTCTTTATTTGTCAGAAACTTTCTCTTTTTCATTCTATCTTCAATCTTTAAATGAAACAGTGCTTTTATGTGTCATTATATTTCATCAACTTTCCCATATAGAATGAAAAAAAAAAATAGAAAATGAGAAGTAGTTATTTGTATAAGCGATGTTTAAACTAGTGCGGTGTGGGAACTTCCGCTCTCGGTGATGCCAAAGGGATGAAGATCCATTACACACCGTGATTCCCATCGGAAAATTTTCGTGTTGCGGGCGGAGAATTCGCGATAGGTCTAAAATTCTTTACCGGGGAAAAAATCGCGTTATAGCTATTTCGTGTAAGTCGGATCGCGTTGTAGCGGGAGTCGACTGTAAAAGCTATTTTGATGAGGTATGATTTTCTCCTTTAAATCGCAATGTCTCGAAATGGTATTTTTGAAACTAAATGTTCCTTTTTCTCATAAATTAAATTGTGTTAGGCTTTGAAATTTTTACTACCTATTCCATACATCTAACTGCCTATACTGAATTAAATTTTTTCTCATATTCAAAAAGTATTTTTTATGGGGCTGATTTCGTGTTGAAAAATGGCATTTTTGGAAACAAATACAGTAACTTACACATTAGAATTAAAAAAAAAAAAAAAACCTAAGCTTTCTTTCTATAAAATTTTATTTCAGTATAGAGAAAAAAGTCTACTTAAGGTACTGAAAAAATTTCATAATTGTATTTTTAATAGATTTTCAGAAAAAGGTACATGAACCTGTGCAAATCAACATTGATGGTATAATGGGTACTGACTCCCCTTATTTGGTCACTTATTACAAAACTTTTATTCAGATCAGAATGAATTTTATGTTTATTTTATAAAAGTACTTACTCACAACTCAAATAATAACTGCGATTAATCTTACTGCTTTATATCAGCAAATTTCCTATAAACAGTGAGTTTCAAACTGAGACATTCATTTAAGCAGAAGGTTTTTAAATAATGAATTGAAGTCTAAGTAAACCTTTCACATTCACATAGAAAGTAATGACTTTCGATGCACAACTTTTCATCCTCTTGAATCAGTATCTTTAATCGTTCCTGTATCAGTGAAAAAGAAAACCATCCAAATTCTGTAATATAGCAGTATCGGATCTAGGAAAGCGGCGACTTCCGAGTTTTTCAACATTAAGGGAGGCACCCAAGAACGGATCCAAAAGGAAATCATTACCCTCTTTGACAAGCCCAAAGAAACCATAAAACTATGTTTCTAGATCTTTAAATTAGGAAAATTTCCTGCGCAGAGCGCCGACCTCTAAGCTCCTGCCTGATGTCACCAAAGTTTAAAATGCATTTTTAGGACTAATTTTAGAATTTTTTCTGGACAGAGCATATTCTTTATTTTTCTTCGTAATTAAATTCTTATTTTTCCTTTAAATACTTTTGACTGTTTCTCAACCAAAGGGTGGCAAATTGAGGAATCGCCCCGGGCGGCAGAAAGTGTAGCAACGCCACTGATCACCATAGAATACACTATGATTTTTCATTTATCTCATAAAAATTCAACCACTTTTCGATGGGGAGTCGATTCCCTGGGCCCCCCCGGGAAACATCGTTATCAGACTTTGAGGAAAGGAGGAGCTCGCAAGTGGCCAGACAAGTGAGTCCTGAGGCAAGTGGCTCGCGTTGGGAAAAAGGGGAGAAAGCTAAAGTGATTTATGGTAGAGTTAATTAGGAAAAGTGGGAGAGACGGGTATTTTTCAGATTTCTTACTTTAGCGACACCTGCATGAGAAGATTGGAACTAAATGCCCGAAAATTGGACAAGTTTCTAAAACATCCACACTTTAAAATATAAAAATTGATGAAAATGAAATTTAAAAATAATCATTAAGACCCTCAAAGTCTTATGAACCATCGATAACTGCTTTTTTTCTAATATTATTACAGAATTTGTAGTAGGACGCAAATTTGTTCCGTTTTTAGTGCGTGTATGGTTACTATTCTGAAACCGTCGCCAAGCGAGATTTTCATTTAAACTTAATTTAAATTGAAAAAAACGCAAATTTTTTCTACAATATTATCTCAATCCATTCTAGACTGAAAATCACGTCGTATGCAACAAAGATCGGGAGGATATTTGCTGTTGATTTTGATTACGGGAGTAGATTGATTTTCCCTTGGCGCCAATCTCTTGGGACAACAGCCTTAAGGAAATATTCTTAGGCTAGAAAACTATCTTGAAGAATAACAGAAATAATTAAAGAATGAAATTTAATTCTCGACTTTAAAGTGAAAATAATACAAATAAATGAATGGATAAAACACCTTGCAAACGTGCTGATTTCATACTGTCATGTCAATGTATCCTGACATTTTCCTGTCATATCAATACGTATGCAATATTACAAAAGCAAGATCATCTTGCCTAGACTTTGATTTCATGCTGTCATGACAACATCTTGATATTATCCTGTCATATCAATACGTATGCAAGATTACAAAAGCAAGATCATCTTGCCTAGACCTTGATTTCATGCTGTCATGACAACATCTTGATATTATCCTGTCATATCAATACGTATGCAATGTTACAAAAGCAGCCTACCATATTTTCCTGATATTACGCTGCATACACCTTGTCAGTCAATATTGTGGCAGCCTGCTGACAGCATAAATGGAGTAACATAACAATATTGAGGCAGCATTAGTGCAAGATTATTTTTCTTGCATGTCAACCTTTATGCAATACTGAGGCAAGATATTTTGCTTACTGGGTAATTTGATCAAAATCGGTCCAGCCGTTTAAAAGCCTTATGGTGACAAACGTCCGCACAGAAGATTTTTATATATTAAGACTAGAGGACCCGACAGACGTTGTTCTGTTTAAACTTCGTAAATTGAAAAGTTGAAAAATTTCAATAAACTATCAAGTGTTTGAACGTTTTGTTGAAAAAAAATAAGTAAATAGAAAATGCTTTAAGCTGCTTGGTGTCAGAATACGTATAATTATTACAACGTGATTTATCTAGTGCCCACTGAGCAGTTGTTTAATAAACTATTTTTTCTCCCGTACTTAATGGTTTATTCCTTCACCCATACTCAAAGGATAAAGAGCGTCCTCAGATATTAAGTGTAAAAATCTAACTACCCATCTAGAACAAACGGGAAATCCCACTGAAACATCCCCCATATGAAAAAATAAAACAATCGAAAGGATATCGTTTTAAAAAATGTTAAAGATAAAAACAGTTCCCTAAATAAGCGAAAACCACCCGCACCCGGATAAAAACGAACCAAAAGTTTCTCTTCTTTCAAAACAAATAGCCAAAACAATGAATTAACATTAACAGTTGTCTTAAAACAATAATCCTAGACCGAACTGCTCAGCGCCTAACGTGCCAAGCGACCACGCTACCGGAACCCAGCCCTTTTGCGAGTGAAGCGGATGTTTTTTCTTTGGCAACAATAAATGTTTCTCCAAACAAACAAAAAGGTATAAAATCACATTAACAGTAGCTTTCAAATCATTATATATTAAGAGCTGCGTGGCCCGGCTTTGTCCGGTCTACCTTGAGAACAAAAATTGTGTCAAGTGACATATATTCAACAATTAATTAAAAGAATAACTTAAATAAAAGAAAAAAATACCATGCAAAAGTACCCTTCCAAACAATGATGACACATATTAAAATACTTTTAAGAAATTAAAATGCGAAAGATGGATTTTAAAAGCGTAACCATGGAAACATGAAATAAATACGTTTAGCATGCGCGCATTGAGTGGAGCCATGGTTTAAGAATTCAGATGCAAAATAAGAAAATATACAATGGATTCAAAAAGCGTAACCATGGAAACGCGAAAATAAAATGATTGACAACCTGAATCAAAATGACATATTTCGAAATTGATTTAAAAACGCTTGTAACTTTTTTTCCTTTGAAGATAGAAGCTAAATTTTTCGACCAAAGGTCGAGGTAGATCTGGAGTAAAAAATATCGCTTTTTCCAATGCTTTCAAAAAGAAAACTGTGGAACAATTCCTTCACTTTTTATTGATAGATTTAATGAAGAAAGTAGTGACTAAATTTCAGCAAAACCTAAAAAAGTTCGAGCTAAAAACGCAAATTACTCCCGCCGTAATTAAGTTAGAGCATTGAAATAAATTGTTTCGAAAGCAGAAAATTCTGCCCTTTTTAACGATATATAGTATTAATATGTGCAAGTAATTTTTCACCCCTTTAATAGCCAATAATAGGCAATTTACGTGAAATTTGGTGCCTAAATTTGAATTTAAAAAAAAACTATTTATCAGATTTTTTTCGAATTATAGCCTATGTTACTCAGTAAGAAAGCATCTTTCATACAGTGAAAGAATTTTTCAAATAGGTGCAGTGGTTCCGGAGATTACCTTGAACATATAAACACACAAAAATCCGCCCTCTCTCTTTATAATATTAGTAAATATATATATATATATATATATATATATATATATATATATATATATATATATATATATATATATATATATATATATATATATATATATATATATATATATATATATCTTCTGTGCGGATGTTTGTCACCATAAGGCTTTTAAACGGCTGGACTGATTTCGATAAAATTTTTTGTGTGTAATTAAGTTCCGGCAAGCATGGTTTCGAAGAGCGATGGATCGAATCGGAAACGTTTTTGTTAATTATTTAACTAATTAAAACATTGGATGGCTATATCTCCCAAGTGATCAATAATTATTTTAACCTATTGTTGAGCGAGAACTGAAATAAATATTTAACCCGTTGCCAAAGGACAATAAGAAATCCAGTTCTGCTTTTTGTGATGAAATTTCCTACTGTGATATGTCAATAGAGACTAGATAAAACGTACAGAGAGAGAGTGAGGCCTTCATTTCTCTTAGGCTTCTCTCTCTCAACAATTTTCAGTCCCGTGATATGTTTTAAAGAAAAGTACTGGAAGATTCAAGCAAAACGAGTGTTCTGATCGGCTGGATTACAGTAAGTGGTGGCTTGGCGACTTTTGCTATAAACAATAGAGTTGCGTGATCATTTGTTTACATTTCAAAGCTATTGTTCATGTAATTTATCGTATTTTTTGTTTATTTGGCGAAATATTTCAAATTGCAAAGAATTTTTTTTTCGTTTTTTAAAGAGTTTTTATTCATTTTAGTTGAAGAATGTGTTTATTTTATATCGGGAGGGGCGGGGGAGGGATGAGTGATTTTCACTTATTCAGATAACTGTTTTTACCTTTATCATTTTTTTAAACGATATCCTTTCGATTGTTTTATTCTTTTTCATATGGGGGATGTTGCAACCGGATTTCCCGTTTGTTCTCGATGGGTAGTTAGTTTTTTACACTTAATATGTGGTGAGGATGCTTTTTATCCTTTGAGTATGGCTGAAGGAACAAACCATCAAGTACGGAAGAAAAATTAGTTAATAAAAAAACTTCTCAGTGGGCATTAGATAAATCAAGTTGTAATTAATATACGCATTCTGACACTAAGCATCTTAAAACATTTCCTTTTTGCTTATTTTTTTCAACAAAACGGTTCAAACACTTGATAGTTTATTGAAATTTTTTAACTTTTCAATTTATAAAGTTTGAACAGAACAACGTCTGTCGGGTCCTCTAGTACACACACACATATATATATATATATATATATATATATATATATATATATATATATATATATATATATATATATATATATATATATATATATATATATATATATATATATATATATATATATATATATATATATTATAGCAATCACGATTGCTTATTATTCTCACTTGACCGTCTCTTTGATGTCCATGCCTTTTTTCAGCTTGGACCAGAGGCCTCTGCAGCACCACCGGCCAACGTCCTCTGCAGGCGCGGCCCCTCCGGTTCTGAGCACTGTCCCCGGTAATCCGTTTCTCCTGCTGGGTGGCGTTCATGTCCTACACACACGCACGCTCACACATACACACATGCCTTCACACACATACACACACGTCTACGAGCGTACACACAGGTCTACGCACACAAACACAACTATACACACGTTGTAACCACCCAGGAGGAGGGGCAGTCTTGGGGGGACAGGATCCATTAGAACCAGAAACAACCCAATGAGTCGGGTTCTGTCGCAACTCGTGATTGTGAAACACATAATATGAATTCAAAATTTCAGAATTCGGCCTCACGATGCTGCTTCTCTTCCAAAAACCGTCTCCAGGTCGCGTCCATATCCTACACACACACGCATGCACACACACGCCTACACACACATACACACATTCATGCCTGCGCACAGACACAAACACACTCCTACACACACACATACACACACACGTGTCTGCACACAGACACAAACACACATGCCTACATACATACACATACACACGCAGCGGCGTAGCGTAGGCTTCTGCCGCCCGGGGCAGGCACCAAATTTGTCGCCCCTCTTACATTGTCGTGCTGTATGCCCCCCTCCTACACACACACAACAACAAAACGACATGCTTAATGTTTTACAGAACGCTAACAAGATTTTACTATATGAAACATGTTTTAATTTTTGATATAATCTTACTTCAACAGGAAATACTGCTGATCGAAAAATTCTATTAAATACTTTTCAAAAATTATTCCATTATGAGAGATAAGATATGAGTTTTCCCCAGATAAAAACATTTAAAACATGATCTAAAACTGTATACTGGTAGTATTTCTTAAACCTTTTGTTGAGAAGAAGAAAAAATATGATTATAAATAAACTGATTGATATTTTTTTTATACTTGAAAAGGTTTTTTTCTTCTTAACCTAAAATTTTAATTTTCTACTTTTCATCAATGAATAATTCCTTTAACCAACCTATCAATATCGATTGCATCAGTCGTTCCTGTGAAACGAAGTATAAAATGACTCACTGAATCCAAATAAGCAGGCCCGGATTTGCGTACTCGCAGATCGGGGGGGGGGGGGCACGGCCTTAAGGGGGCCCGACGTCCCAAGAAACTGAAAAAAAAAAAAGAGAAAAACTAGCACTAAGACTTCTTAGCGTTGCAAATATACACTGCTGGCCTCTGGGGAGAGGCCCTGCAGATTTAGTTACAGGGGGTACAAATTTTATAGATCCGGACCTGCAAATATGACCACTATTTCCCCCTATTACCCACCCCGTTTTGGAGTTCTGAAGATCAACCTCCTTCCCCTCCCAATTGTTTCTAAGTCAATATTTTTATTTGGAGTGGGAGGGAGCATTATATTAATTGTTAACATTCTTCTGGGGGACTAGAGAAAAGAAATGTTTAAAAAGATGAGCATTTGTAGCAAGGAGGGACCCTCAGAGTGGAACTCCCCTCCCCCTAAAATACTTAAAAAATCAGCAAAACGAACTATTTTTTCTTTTGTTTTCGCAGTTTGTTTTCGATTGTACTTTTTGATGTACAATCATTTACTTTTTGATGCAAAATCCAAGTATCGGCTTCACTTCTATGAGCCCTATGTCCGAAAAGAAGTTCAGGTTGAGAAAAAAAATAATACTAAAAATAAATATAAATAAAGAACTAAAATGAAATAAATATAAATTAAAAAAAAATAATAATAAATCTTGAAGCACCGTATGTTGCATATAAGTCGCATCACAGAGCTTTGAATCACAAACCTTCTATTCCCGGATTATGTGTATTTATTGAAGTTACGATCACACTGAAGATTACGAATGAAATTAAGTGTGCCTATAATATTTAGCATGTATATCTTCTTTATACAAATAAAACACAAAATCCAAATGTATATGTACGGTGTAAACTCAGAAACTACCGGACCGATTTCGTTAAAATTTTCAGTTTATCTAGGTTAGTGCTGGGAAGGTTTATAGACATTTTCGAAAATATTGCGATGAATAGTTCCTTTTTCCTTCGAAATTTGCGTTTTGAATCCAAAAAATGAATCTTTCTACCTGGGTCGAACGAGGTCCCCTAAAAGGGTGCCAACCTTGACTCTCAAAGGGCTCAAAAAAAGGCACAAAGGCGCACAAGTTCAAAGAGCCAAATAAAAATATTAAAAAGTCGCACAAGTTTGAGGAAGCAAAAAGAAACATGCGCACAGGTTCGAGGGGAGAGCACAAAGAAAAGAAAACGAAGGCGCACACGTTTGAGGGCACGAATAAAATATTTTTAAAAAAAAAGGTTCCAGGGCGCAAAAAAAAAAGGAAGGCGTACAGGTTCGAGGAGAGGGCGTCAAAAAAAAGGGGGGGGGGGAAACGAAGGTGCACATGTTTGATAGCACAAATAAAAAAAAAGAATTATAAAGAAAACGGTTCGAGGGCGTCAAATAAAAATATAAAAAAGTGCTCAGGTTTGAGAGAACAAAAAAAAAAGTTCACATGTGGTTATTTTTTAGTCCCGTCAAGGAAAACACGTGGAGGCGCAATCACGCTATATAGTTAAGGCAGTGACTGCTTGCAAAGGCGAACTGTGGCCTGCGGGCCGATACGCCCTCGAACGTCCTCTGTATGTCTTTTTTTTTTGCTCCCTCAAACCTGTGCGACTTCGTTAACTTTATTTTTGGCGCCCTTGAACCTGTGCGTCTTCGTTTTTTCACGCCCTCAAACCTGTGCGCTTTCGTTTATTTTTGCACCTTTAAAGCCTTTGCGCCCTTGAACCTCAGTTCTTTCGTGCCCTTTGGTAGTGAAGGTTGGCGCCCCCTTGGAGAACCCAGTCCGCCCCTGCCTGCTTGTCGATCTTTGTGATTTATAATCCTCTCCCCCAACGAGATTGTCCTCTCTCTTCTCGTCTTTTTATGTCATCGCCAGTGACAATGGTCCACATGCATGTCAGTATCCAGTATTTCGTACTCGTGCTTCAACGAGAAAAATTTCCTGAGACAAGTTAGAACTGAAGAGTTTAAAAAAAAAATACATTTTGATGTGTGTGTGTGTTGATTTAGTGATACATCCAGGGTTGCCAGACGTCCCGGATTTCAAGGGACAGTCCCGTATTTTGAAAAATTGTCTCGCGTCCTGGGGAACTTCCATACGGGACGGCTAAAGTCCCGTATTTTAGCTGATAACAATATTTTACAGAACGAGACATTATTTTACGGGGAAAAATTAAAACAAAACATGTGAAAAAATGAGCTATAAGAAAATCATGTAGCAGCAAACGCAAAACTTATTTTCCTTTCGATTTGGTTTGTATGTTTTTGTTTAGGCGGCAGAACATGAGGAACCGAATGGTTGCTTCCAGGGGGGGGGGGGAGGGGTACAGAAATAATTATTTTCGGAGGGAGCCCGGAAATTGAAAAGCCCCCCACCCCCAAACAATGTTTCAAAAAAAAAGTTTTTATTACTTTATTTTTATGTTTTTTTGGATCTCTTGAGGCCAAGTAATCTCTTTAAGTACATGCATAAACATTATGTACTAATATATTTTGAATGTCAACGTAAAATATTTTTAATTTATATTTTAACTAAAAAATATTAAGTAATTAAGAAAATCATACCTTTATAACGCATAAGTTTTATTTAAGAATTTGGAAATTATTTCTTTTGCGAATTTTGAAGCAGCTGTTGATTTATTTTAAAAGCCATGTTACACAGTTGAGGTAACATTTTGATACTACATGACACTTCCGTTATGGTTTTGCAAAGAAACTACCGTATGGTTTCCCTCCATTTTGTATTTTTTAAAAGTTGAAAAAGAAATCAATTAGTTCACAAATTGCTTCCTGGATCGAAAAGACTCTTCTAGGAAAGTCTACGCATTTTTTTTTTTTTTTTTTTGAAATGTTAATAATTACCGATTATATCAAAGAAGAATTAATGGACGAATCGCGATATTACGTTCCCTTAAGTTCGAAACCAATGAGTTAAATGCATTTTGCTGCTCTGACCTCTGGCTCCAACATAACTTCTTTAGCAAACAGAAATGTTTTTATTCAAATGAGCTTTGTGTTCTTTTTAAAAACTGTAATATATTTTTTTGTAATGTTATAGAGAAATCAACAAAAAATAATGCTTGAAATAGTGAAATTAATTGATCCCTTTGAAAGGGGCCTGCCCCCCCCCCTCCCCTAAAATCCGCTTCTGGTTGCTTCTTTGCTCATTGACTAATGTTGGAAATAAATCTTCGCATGCGTCGTCAATCGCAATGAAAACGATTTTTATACTTTAAAAGGCGACATTTTGTGAGGTTTAATGCTTTGTTGCGAATGAATTTTTCAGATTTATCATGAATAGACGTCTCAAAACTACCCCCCCCCCCCTTTTCGCTCATAGAAAGCCTGTCCCGCATTCGCTGTTCCTAATTCTGGCAACGCTGGAGAAAAGCGCAGTCTTAATTTAAAAAAAAAGCCTTTTCGATGTTAATGTAGTGTTACAGAATTTGCCGCCCCTAGCAAAGTGCCGCCCGGGGTGAGTGCCCTCTTTGCCCCCCCCCCCCCTACGCTACGCCACTGCACACACGAACGCCTACACACACACGCGCGTACACACTTAGCACTGCATACACAACACGCACACATATGCATACATATACGCACACACCCGCACCCACACACATGCGCCTACACAAACACACACACGCTCGTGATTACGAAAAACATAATTTGAATTCAAGATGCCAAAAATTCAAATTAATATAACTTTTTTTTTTCTTTGAGCTCTCGAGCAATCCGCTCCGCGAGTTCAGTGATTAGAACGCCTTTCTGTAAAGCTACACTGCTGTCGCTAGCACTGACTTGAATGGATTAAAAAGTCAGTAATCCAACGTTATTAAGCACAAAACTTGCAAATGATTGCAGACACGTGTTTCGGTGTTACAAGGAACACCTTTTTCAATGCAAAGAAGTGTGAGCTTTTGGATGAAAAGTCATCCGAGAAAAGCAACACGGTGGAACGGAAGATAGTATAAATATCAAAAAATAGAAATTAAACAAAACAAAAAAGATAAAATGACACATGGAGACAAAATTTATTATATAATTCCATCAGGAAAAAAACCGTTAAGTAATAAATTTTAAAAGAAAACCCATAAACAATGCAAAAAGTCCAAAAATGAAACCACTCTGAATAAATTAGCAATAAATTTACCAGCGGGAAAAACTATGTATGGAAGCAATGTATCAAATGGAGAAATGCAGAAAAAACAGAGTGAAGGATAAACATATTGGAATTAGTTAATCACAAAACGAAATAAGAAAGCAAAAAATGAAAAAATAAAAGTAAGAAATGTACGACGTTTACATAAAAATAATAGAAAATCTAAACCAATTTTAACAAAGGAGTCCACACAGAGGAAAAATAGGGAATTGCAGTAAGATCGTTAACTAAATTAGAACGGTTCCTCAGGATGTGGAAAGATTCCCAAAAATCAAGATCCAACGAATTGGGGCATTTTTGGATAATTTGATAAGAGTTAAAATCAAAAGAGTGATTTGATTCCCAACAGTGTTGAGCAATACTGGATTTATTCAGCTGTTGTTTTCTCACATAGCTTTGATGTTCTTTTAACCGAAATTTCAAAGAACGGCGGGTCTGTCCGATGTATCCGAGTCCGCAATTGCAAACAATTTTATAGATCCCACAGCAATTAAGAGGGTGAATAGAATCTTTAAGAGAAGAGAAAGAAAGTTTATTAATAGGAGAAAATACCACTTGGAATTGGAATCGCTTCAGAATCTTAGCAACCTGAAAACTGATACCAGGGAAGAAAGGCAGAACAACTAAATTCTTAGTGTTAAAAGTTCTATTAAGAACAACATTGAGATTTTTTGCAAAGTTTTTTGTAAATGGAATCAACTAAGGTGGGCGGATAGTCTCTATCAACAGCCACAGCTCTTAATAGTTAAGTTCCGCATTAAGAAGCTCAGGTGAAGAACAAATATTCATTACACGATAAACATATGTGTTGAAAGCTGAATATTTTTGATTAGGAGGGTGAGACGATGGGGGTAAGGAAACAGCAAAAGGTTTACGATAAACCGTAGTTTCAAAACCGGACTCAGTTCGAGAAACGAGAACATCCAGAAATGGAAGGCAATTATTCTGTTCTTTTTCACAAGAGAATTGAATATGAGGATCAATGGAATTTAAAATAGATAAAGCATCATCAATGCTTAGTTGATCGTGATTCATAAGAACAAAACAGTCATCAACATAGCGAACATAGAATTGAAACTGTAGTTTCTGAAATAACTTGACCTCAAAGTAATGCATGTAAATATCACTAAGGATGGGGCTAAGTGGGTTTCCCATTGCCAAACCATCCGACATAGTATAAAATTTACCATTAAAAACAAAGGAACTTTGCCTTAGACAAGTATGAGTAAGGAAAACTAAATCCTCAATTTCCTTAGAGGTAAAATGAAATTCAGACAGTCTACTCTGAAGGCATAACAATGAACCCTCGACCGGAACGTTCGTAAATAATGAGTTCACATCAAAAGAAGCCATGAAACGTTCTCTGATGTATATTTTAAAGGCAGATTATAAAAAGTTTGCGAGATTCAAAGTAGCTGCAGTATCTTGAATTTGTTTTAAGAAGAAATTCCTGCAGTTGTTTCGCAAGTTTTGGGTTATTTTCTAAGTGAGACTATGTTGCGAAAACATTTTTTTATAAGTAAAAGTGAAGTTTTGAGTGAATTTTTTAATACGGTCCCTATTTACCACATAAAACCAGGTTTGAGGGGGATATTTCGATAATTGGGAATCTGGCGCGGGCGTCTCATTTTTGGCATAAATAATTTTATTCTAGGTAACCCTGCTGATTTATAGTAACCCTATGTGAATAGATGTGTCCGATCTCTTTGTTTTGATTTTCAAAAAAAAAAAAAAAAAAAAAAACCTCTCGCGCAGGCGCTGGAGCTAAAAATTGACGCCAATGAAGAAAGATCGCCAGATTCCCAATTATCGAAATATCCCCGGTTTGAGTGTAATTTGTTTCCACATTTATTATAAAGAATGCCAATTTTATGAAGTAGAGCTTATTATTTTTCTTTGACAATAATTGTTAGTTCATTATTGAGTACTTTTTGTTGTCTATGTGAAAATATTAGACATATGCTGGAGTATTTGATAAAGAAATTTTAAAGGCCTACTTACTTCATTTACGTAAACATGATCAAACATTTTACTGAAGGAGTTGATTCAATTCTTGTAAAATTAAGTTACTATTTCTGTAACTATCCAGTTCAAAGAAAAAGGTGCTTAAAAGTGATGTTTATATATATATATATTTAAAATAATGAAGATTCCTACCACTAATTGTTCAATAATGCAAAATAGCTTTACTAATCAGTTATTTCAAATTTAAAAGTTTATTATTTATTTTTCATGTGTTTTAAGGATTTAAAATTATATATTGTAAACAAATTTTATTGAAAACTATGTTTTCTTGATCATAAATAAATGAAACAGTGAAGTAAAGATTTTGAGTAACTTTTACTCTGTATTTTAATAACATTTCCTTTCTTTGCAACCGTAGAATTGCAATGCAACCAAATGTGTACAAATTTTCTATTTGTTCGTCAAGGGAGAATTAACTCTAATCTGAATTCTACTCAGGATTTTTTGTAACTAATATTTGTAGCAATGTTAGTAAGTTTCCCGCAGGATTCAGAATATCTGATATTTTGATATATATCCGATATTTTCAATTAGCACAAATTAAAGTCTTTAAAATAGTAATTGCATCCTCGATTTACTCTTTATTTTCTTATATTATTATTAAAATATGTAGAATTAAAGTTAAGTTTTCTTTTTATTATTTATATCTAATATTTCATTTTACATTTTAATCAATTTTTATGGAGTTAACTTAGCATTAGCTGTTTCATTTCTGCTCTGTTAGCTACTTTTACAGTTATATGATTCAGAAATAAAAATATTCATTAGTTGTTGCACAGTCATAAGACATTTTTTTTCTGACCAACGTTTAATAATTAATCAGACATTTTTAATATGAATTAAATTGATGGTGTTGTAAGATCCGGGCTGTTTTGCTTTGTTCTGATTGTTGTAAACCCAAACGTTTTGACTGCATCTGCAGTCATCTTCAGTGTTTACATGGTCGAAGCTTCTAGGGAGGCGACTTTTAATTCATTCTTCCTTTTTGTTGAAATTGTTGGGATCCTTACAATTTCAATCCTGGTTAAACTGCAACAGCTAGCTAAACTGTTGGCCACACAAAATGCAGCAATGCCAAGATGGATAGTTGTCAGAATGAAATGAAATTTTATACACGTTATGGCAACATTATCAGAAAGTGATTACAAAATGAAAGCAAAGTGATCATTTATTATTGGAAAAATCCCAAATGAATGAAGGTTTAAGTCTCCTGTCAAGCTACCTATTGCGTGAATGTACAAGGTATTGCAGTCAAATATTGAAGCATAGCAGTCTTGTAGGATATCCTACTACACAGTTACTAGAAAATGTGCCACTAATTCCATCAAGCTCATAGCCTACACAATTTACCTTCTCAAGTGATCCCAGATATGCTCAATTTGTGTCAAAGCAGAGTCACGCACTGGACATAAAAAGTGGAAAAAGAAGTCCCCTCACACCCTTGCTATGTGTGATCAAGCAGTGTCTTCCTGGGAGCCCCGCCATGAGTGCCAACACATGTGACTGAATAATGATATTAACGCAGTTTGCTGTCATGGGGACCACAGGGTGACCTGTCATAGTGCTATGGATCAATATTAGAAGTGATTATGTTTTGTACATGATTGCAATTCATAAAGGCATCCCAGCTGTGGGTGGGGTATGCCGCTGAAAAGCAAAAGCATTATTTGGGAGTTCACAACGTGTTCTCTATAACCTTACAAAAATGTTATTTTTGCCAAATTCGATCTGGATTCATCGCTATGAGAGCATATCTGGAACCATTCGGTTTCAAACAAATCGATTTGAACTCAAACCTACTCTAAGTGTATAAGACAGTGTGAATGCCCAAATAAAGCCTACTTTTCAGGAACACACCACATCGGCAGCTGTAGTGAAGCTATGGGGTGCTATTGTGTGTGGGACAAGATCACCTCTAAAATTGATTCGCTGCACTATCACAACCTAACGGTACATTTTTGTCATGTGTTGAGACTCGTGTTCAATAGGGCAATGCACCGTCACACACAGCAGGGGGGGGGGGGGTCCTCTTCCGCATTATCACCTTTTCTAACCTGCGTGATGTCATTTGTCACAAATTGTGCATATCTGGAATGACTTGACGGTAAATTGGACAATCTATGAGTTTGATTGAATTAGTTGTGCTTTACATTAACTGATAAGAATTGACCTAGGAAATCATATGAGACTACTATACCTCAATGTTCGACTGTATCGTGTTGTACATTCATGCTAGAGTTGACTCAACAGTGTACTTAAACCTCCATTCAATTGGGATTTTTCCAGTTATAAATGTTCATTTTATTTTCATTTTGTAATCAATGTTGCCATCAAGTGTAAAATTTTGTATCATTCTGACTGCACCTTCTTGATGTCGCATTTTGTGTAGCCAGCAGTGTATATAACAATACCAATTTTGGAAGCCACTATTTAGCCAATATTGGCGTAAAATCGGCATGCAATAATGGCTCAAGGCTGTGATTGCAATATTGGCCAATATTGTCAAAATGTATCCCCTCCGTGCTCCAGCCAATACTGTGAGCCACTATTTAGCCAACGTAACGCCAATATTGGCCTTAGATCGGCATGCAATAATGGCTCAAGATTGCAATAGCAATATTGGCCGATATTGTCAAAATGTATCCCCTACGAGCTTCAGCCAATATTGTGAGCCACTATTTAGCCAACGTAACGCCAATATTGGCCTTAGATCGGCATGCAATAATGGCTCAAGATTGCAATAGCAATATTGGCCGATATTGTCAAAATGTATCCCCTACGAGCTTCAGCCAATATTGGGTGCAAATCGTACGCCAACATTCAGCCAACCAAGTACAATATTGCGCCAAGATTCAATGCTACTTGGGTCAAAGCTATGTGAGAAAACAACAGCTGAATAAATCCAGTATTGCTCAACACTGTTGGGAATCAAATCACTCTTTTGATTTTAACTCTTATCAAATTATCCAAAAATGCCCCAATTCGTTGGATCTTGATTTTTGGGAATCTTTCCACATCCTGAGGAACCGTTCTAATTTAGTTAACGATCTTACTGCAATTCCCTATTTTTCCTCTGTGTGGATTCCTTTGTTAAAATTGGTTTAGATTTTCTATTATTTTTATGTAAACGTCGTACATTTCTTACTTTTATTTTTTCATTTTTTGCTTTCTTATTTCGTTTTGTGATTAACTAATTCCAATATGTTTATCCTTCACTCTGTTTTTTCTGCATTTCTCCATTTGATACATTGCTTCCATACGTAGTTTTTCCCGCTGGTAAATTTATTGCTAATTTATTCAGAGTGGTTTCATTTTTGGACTTTTTGCATTGTTTATGGGTTTTCTTTTAAAATTTATTACTTAACGGTTTTTTTCCTGATGGAATTATATAATAAATTTTGTCTCCATGCGCCATTTTATCTTTTTTGTTTTGTTTAATTTCTATTTTTTGATATTTATACTATCCGTTCCACCGTGTTGCTTTTCTCGGATGACTTTTCATCCAAAAGCTCACACTTCTTTGCATTGAAAAAGGTGTTCCTTGTAACACCGAAACACGTGTCTGCAATCATTTGCAAGTTTTGTGCTTAATAACGTTGGATTACTGACTTTTTAATTTTTCAGCACAAAGGTATTTATTCTTTATTTGAATGGATTGTTTCAGTATCACGCGGTACTCACCTCCTTATGATTTTAGCTCCATAGAAAAAAGTGGAAAGCTTTTTCATACTTACAATTTGGCAACGCTAATATCAAAGCTATCAAAATGATCAAAATATGACTGAAAAAAATTATGGAAACAATAATGTCATTCATGAGCAGAATTATGAATGCGTATTATGTTTTTAATGTGTTCATTTCGCCCTGATCTATCGTACATTAGAGTAATACAATTTTGGTACTAGGTACTATATGAAACGGACTTAATGAAGAAAAGTGTGAAGTATCGTTTTTTTTTCGGCTTTTGTATGCTTGTGACTTTACTTTGCTTAATTTTAATTGGTTGGTTTTGTCCAGATCGAGTATGTATGGTGTCAAGGTGGAATTACTCTCAATTTCGATATCCTAGTTGGAGCAAATTGAGTTTAAAGCATGTTGTGGCTGACAACTTAGGGAGACCATTAACTTTCCTTTCCCATCCTTTGATCAGAGAAAAAATGAAACTGGGTGAAGTTCATGACAAACTTTCATTTGATGATTTCTTAGAGTCCGATTTTCATTTCGATATAAAGGGATCCGATGTTATTGTGTTTCTTCATATTCAGAAAACTGGCGGCACATTATTTGGTCGGCATTTAGTTCAGGGTCTTGATTTAGAGCAACCTTGCCTGTGCAGAAAGGGACGGAAGAAATGCCGTTGTTTTAGACCAGACTCTGATGACAAATCATGGCTATTTAGTAGATATTCCACTGGTTGGAAATGTGGTTTACATGCGGACTGGACTGAGTTAACAAATTGTGTACAAAGTGCAATGGATCAAACTGAAAAGGGTACTGCCAAAAGGAGGTAGAAATTATTTGTTATTCAATTGTTAAAAATAGGTCGCTTCATATTCGAATCTTTGTAATCAAAACATTAAAATATTTATGCATTTCCACCATGAAGCAGTATGGTTGTTTTAACTTCTGCTTTTCTGAAAAAAAAAAAAAAAAATGAAACACTTTTTATACAGATGTATATCTAAATTCCTCACTGATTCTAGTTCAATCATTCTCACATGTTCATTTGACAAATAGCACTTGACTATAGTGAAAACAAACATAGTGAATTCTATGTTTTGGCAACTGCTTACCTTCCATAATTATTTACAGCTGAACTTGGTTATTATGATCTTGTTTACCGCTGCCAAATCGGTTGCAATGTCAAAGCATTTTGGCCCCGTCAATACCCAAAAGCAGGATGTTACGAATTTTCGATACACGAATTTGTGACATATGGCACAGAACAGATACTTGAGCTGCAGAATATTTCTGCTCAAATTTGGGGAAAGAACTTGTTAAAATTGCCAAAGTTGCTGAACTTTTTTGCGAGGATGATGCAAGGGAGGGGCAATCAGCCCTCCGTTAAAGGACCGTGTATCAGCAATTTTTCTGAATTGAAGTTCTAAAATGCAAGTGTAAGCCAGTTTTGATGATGTTAAGGAAAGGAACAAGGTTCAAATCTCCCTCCCAGAAGCTTTTCAAAATTGAAGTTTCAGAAAGTCAATTTTAGACAATCTTTAGTGAAGTTTGCAGGAGATATAGTGGCCTTCCTCCAGGCATTTCTCAAAATTTAAGTCTTAAAGACCTGATTGTAAACATCATAGGTTGTTAGTAAGGAGGGAAAATTTCAGAACATTCCCGGAATTTATTATGAAATTCAAGTTCTAAAATGCAATAATGATTACCTCTTTCAACAAAAAGGAAAGGAATGGGTTTGGGAACCTCCTTGGATAAATCTCTATACTTTAGTTGTTTTTGATTTAAAAAAAACTGTGGGAGCCCCCCCCCCCATCAGTAATTGTAATTAGATACATAGTGAAAGCATAAGTTAAAAAATCAACTATCCTCTCCTTGAAACATTTCTGGATCAGCCCTTGCTTTTTTGAAAATGTACATAAATAGCAATGCGCCGTGTGCCCTGAGTAAAAATGCAGCTTTTAATACAATTAAGGATGCTTGGAACTGGTGGCAAAGCTCTCAGTACTCTAATATTTGGAGAAATTAAACAACATTTTTATGCACCGAGAATGTAGACAAAGTGCAAGGTTTTTCATTTTTGGTCAAATATACAAGTATGAAATTTTAATTTTTTTTTATGCTGTACAAATGATTACTGTACATAAAATGTTTCTTTCATACTCACCTATATAAAGAAGTTTAAATTTTGAATTGTGATTTTTAAAAAGTCAGATTTTTTTAAAGGTTTTTGTCAATTGTTTGCTTGTAATCTGCAATAATTTCAACGAAATTTGCCTTATTACGTAACGTTTTTCAAAAAAAGAACTAATTTTGAAGCGACTAGAACTCCTCTCCTGTAACCAACACTCCATCGGGAAGGACCAGTAAGAATTAGGAATTTAAACGGCCCTTCTTGAACTATCCTAGAGATCATATTTGCAATGTTCATCTGTATGCTTCTTAATATGATAGATCGGATGTAACAGCAAATTTTATATGGTTCTGCTCATAGTATTGTGTGTGTGCTATATTGTAATTTTATTAGTCTATTTAGAAAAAAAAACTTCTCATTGAAAAATATTATTATAGTACTTATACAACTTAGTAATAATTTTACCATGTTTTTTTATAATGTTTCAAAAAATTCAATCATGCTCTTTATATTTTTGCAGATATTTTTATATTACATTGCTTCGTGAGCCTGTAGATCGTTTCTTAAGCGAGTTTCGCCACGTTCAGAGAGGAGCAACATGGAAATCATCTCTTCATTTGTGTGAAGGACGTCCTCCCACAGTTGAAGAACTTCCTCTCTGCTTCACTGGAAAAGATTGGAGGGATGTTCCTCTGTCAAAGTTTATGAATTGTAATTCTAATCTGGCAATTAACAGGCAAACACGTATGCTGGCAGATTTGACACTTGTAGGCTGCTACAACACCTCTGCAATGTCATCTCGTGACAGAGATGTTCTTATGCTTGCTAGCGCCAAAGAAAATTTAAGGAAAATGGCTTTTTTTGGGCTCTGTGAGTTTCAAAAAATGTCTCAATATTTGTTTGAAAGTACTTTTCATCTTCATTTCCTTCAACCATTTCATCAACTGAATGAGACTCATGGAAGTCTTGCTCGTAGTGCCATCAGTGAGGATGCAATTAAAAGAATTCGTAAGCTAAATTACCTTGATGTTCAACTTTATGAGTTTGCTGTGAATCTCTTAAAGCACAGGTTTGAATTAATGAAGAGAAAGGATTCCAATTTTGAGAAGAATTATAAGAATCTAGGTAAGAAAAAGAGTCGCTCAGATGTTGGTTATGACCCTGCTTTGAGAGATTCTTGATAATTCATCTGAAATTTGAATCATGTATGGTTCTCACTAAGTCTAAATCTTTGTTCATTGATTTATATTTGTTTTAAGATCTGCAAATGTTAATAATCTATATGTTTCATTTAAATTTAATTTTTAATCTTGCAGAATTGATACTTGTTTTTATAGACGCATGTTTTTAAACTTAAAATTATATAATTATAAGAAATTTTTAAAATATAGGTTTAATTTAGTATAATTTTAGTTTTTTCGATAGTAGTTGATAATGCATTAAAAATGCAAAACCTATTTAAATAGTTTATCTAAATTAACCCAACTATAAAATTGTTAATTTTTTGTATTAATTGTTCACCATTGTGATTCAGTATTTTTCAGGGTCAATCCAGGATTCTAATTTAGGTCTTCATTTTTAAGGACCAAATACTTTTGCGACTTTATTTTAATAAAAAATAAAATAGTTTTGTAAACGTTTCTCCTTTTTTTTTTTTTTTGCCAGGCAAAGAGGGGGGGGGGGGCAATCAGTAAGAGTGTTTAGTTATCACAAATTTTCTTCAGTATATTATTTTTCTAGAAAAGTGATAAAACAAAATTCATTGAAGTTAATAAAGAAACCTTATTGAATGTTCTAAACGTAAATCAGTTTTGATAATATAATGAATTTATCCAATATATATTCCTAATCAATGCTCACATTAAACAGATTGCTAATATAAAGATAGGAAAGAAATTTTTTTCTCTTACAGTCGAGTCTCAATAACTCGAATCTTCCTTTATATCCAAGTTTTCATTGGGTCCCAAACTCTTGAGACTGTTGTGGGAACTTCCCATAATTCGAACTTTTAGCCGGTCCCTTAGGACTTTGAGTTATTGAGAGTTGACTGTACTTATAAATATTTAACGTTAAGAGAGGCTTTTCCCTATTACATAAAATGTAATAATTATTTATTTATTATAATTTTTTAAAGCCAATGTTTTTTTTTTCTGTGAGTTTTTTTTTTTTTTTTCTGAAGTTAGAAGACAGTTGTTTTTTTTACGAATAAAAGTTAAGGAACAACCAATTTTACAGATTTTTTTTTTTTAATACCAACCAGACCCATTATTGTGCAGTCATTACTAATGCTTTATTGTGTAGTCATTACTAAAGCTTTATTGTGTTTGAACGAAATCAATGCAATTTCTTTTAGCTCTTAAGTAATTGCTGTTTTCAAGCACTTAAATATAATGACAATTTGTACCACAATAAATATCAAAAGCAGGTATTTTCTCAATGAATTTTACAAAATGTGCAATAATTTATATGTTGTGTTGTTTAGTTTTGCAGTATAATTGAATAGAATTAATTCTTCAGTTAAAATGCATATATTGTAGTATTGGAGTCACTGCCATTCTTGTTTTATCTGCAAATTCTATAATATATTAACCATTATCTGTATGAGTTTTGTCTCAAACCTTTTATGATTTTCCGAATTATGTGTGGTTTGTTAAAATATGGATTAATGAAATGCTTTATTGATAAATAGTTTCTTTAGTTGCATTTAGTTTTCTGTTGTTTGAAAGATCTGCTGTTTTTAGTGAAACATTTTATTGTTATTGATGTATCTTATTGGAAATTCATTATTTATATGTATATTCAAACTAAATTTGTAAGATTTTATTTCGCTTATATTTCTTATTAACTAGTCTGCTTTAGCTTTATCTTTTGATAGTTGAGCATACTTTTAAGTTATATCCGAGTATATATACTTTGTCTGTTTATACAAGCACTTATCATATGTTCACATATGTCAAGTAAAGTTCAGATACTTTGAATTGACCTAAATGTATATGTATGCATATATGCAGAGATAAGACTCTTGTAATTTTTTCAAGGTGTAAAAATTCTCCTTGATGTTTTTAGAGGAATGAAATGCATGAAAACAGTGAAGACCTTAATAGTGATCAATTCTCTAAAAAAACTAACTTTCTAAGTTTGAAATGGAAGATGGAAGGGAAAGAAGAGGTACTATGTGTTTTGATTTTTCACCTTTAGAATGTTTGACATTTTGCATATAAAAGTTTTAATATTTTTAAAATACCAACTAATTCAAAAGAAGGGTATTGAGGGAAATAACCAATCATGGTATTTTTTTAATTTTTATATGTGAAATAGGCTTGTAGAAGCACTGAAAATGTCTCTGCATATATGATTACAAATTTATGTAGTTTTACATGTACACACACATAGCCAGGCAAACTTTCTTTTGATCACCCCTTTTCTGCTGGCGGCAGTATCTGAAGAATCCCTTCTTCTTTTAGTAAAAATGTTTAATCAACCTTTAATATTTTAAAAATACCTTCTAAATTCACCTGTGATTTCCACAAAGAGTGTTTTCTCATTTAGAAATGTTTTTTAATCTTTGTAAACCTGGTATTAGTTTTTATTGCAATATACCTTAGGGCTTATTTTCAAGAGCAATCTTATTTCATGTGGTATAATTAACTCATTCATGCAAACAAAAGAAAAAAGAGGAAGAAGAAACGTGTAATTATATATGCTTCCACAATGATATTTATTCTATTACTGCCATGTTGTGTTCATCTGGAACGTCTTAAAAATTCAATCTTGAATCCTGGTCGTCTGAATTATTTTGAACTTTTTCTGTTAAATTGTTGTCCCTAATTGATATGTTGAGCAATGGATCTCTTCCTATTTATGTAACCTTGTAGAGCATTGGTGCTGTACCAATACATTACTTTGTAATGGATGCTTTGTATATGGATGCCACTCTCAGAAATAGACTTGCAGCTTAAGCTTCATATTGTCTCCATGTTGAATTTTTTGTTTGCAATGCAGTAATACATTGCATGTTCATAAATCGTCTTTGATTAGTTATTTTTTACAAAACCAATTTTGAAAATATACTATCATCTTGCTTCAAAATATCCAACAGTATGGTGAGTACCTACTGAAAATTTTAATTAGATGCTACCGTTTCTGTTAGTTTCAAATTTGCATGCTTGTTGTTCATCAGATTGGTGATTTGAAAATAAATCTGCTATCGATCTGATTGACTGTTCTATCCAGCAGCTTTAACTTTAATTACTAGCCTCATGTGTAACTTCAATAAAGAGTGGAAGTGGTCGCTTACTTCCATTGCTGAGAGTTCAGCTGCAGTCACTGAGATGAATGGCAGCAGAGGTACCCACCTGGGGGGGGGGGTCATGACACAGACTGTGCCATTGAAATTTTTAGGGAAGGTTGTTTTGACAGGTATTTTTCTCATTGGGAGGTGGGGTGTCTTTGCAATATTTAGGGGGGTGCAACATTGCTCTTAGGAGGTTGGCATCCCTTAATGGCAGTAATCCTCACCGCTTGACTTCATAGGGCACATTTGTTTGATTGACTATCTAAAGCTTATACTAAATAGGATGCCCATTACAGTGAAAAATTGGTGAGAATTGAAATTAGAGTAAGGTTTTTTTTTAAAGTAAAAAAAAATGAAATTTAAGTAGTACAAAGTATAAAAGGGAACCATTACCACCTCCTGTTTTTTCATTGGTTAAATTTATTACATGTTTGATTCTGCTCAAAAAATTCTTTTAAGTTTCCTGGCTAAATTTTCTAACTTTCAATAGAAGAAAAAATTTTGGGTTTAAACTGTTGTATTTGTGTTAAACAAAACTTATGATTCAAATTTAAGTTAATTTCAATTTAGAACATACTTTCTGTGTTTGTGTAAATGCTTAATCCAATCATTTGCACTTGTTAAATGTCACTTAAATTTGTTGAATATAGTAAAAAGCACCTTTCAATCTGCTATGTTTTTGCAATTATTTTATTATGTAATTTTCATTAGAACTCTGGAAATCTTCAATGTCCAAAAATCTAAAACTGTCCTATTGTCTTGCACCATCTAAACGCATTTTTTAAAAATAGCAAAAAAGTTAAAAGCAAATATGAAGTAGGAAAATAAAGTATGCTAAATAAGTTTAAAATTTAAAGTATATAATTTTAGTACCTTTTTATGAGATTAGTGCAATTTTGCAATTGCAGTTTTATAAAGGATTTGTTTCCGCAATATGCAATATTTACATTTTTCATTTTTGTGATTCTGAGTTTTGTTAATCAGTGCTTAATTTCTGGCAAAGTAGCATTTAAATTTTGCCTTTTAGCTTATTGCATTCAGTATTTTTAAATGAACTCAAATTTTGAGATGCTCATCTCTATGGAATTCAACTTTTGTCATATTTTCTGAATAGTTTCATTTTACAGTACTAAAGCTGGAAAAACAATAAAAGGGGTAAAATTAAATTCTGATAAATGTAGGGTGTGGGGGGTCACAGAAGTTGCTGTGGAAGCATTTTCTGCCATTTAGTCACTTAATAGGTTTGAGGAAAAGCAATAATCTATTTCGCATTGAGATTTGTATTTTTTAGAAGTGTGGTCTTGGACTCTACCCGGAAAATTATCAGTTTAATACTCTGCAAATATTTTATGTTTCGTGATGGGCAATTCCAACATAAAAAATAACGTAAAGATGTCACGCACATTACGGTAGAAATGCCATGTTGTTATCAGAGTAAGTTTATTGTTCGTTTTCTATTGTTTAATAATTTATTCTTGATTATGTACTCTGTATTGGATTTAGTATAGTTCCTAACGTCTTTCCTTTTAATACACCAGTTGATTTCCCATTTCTAAAAGTTGTGGATCTTACAATTTATTTAACTTTTTTTTATACCATGTATTATGATAAATATGACATAAAAATTTGTTAAATTTAAACTGATTTTTGTACAGCACATTTAAAATCCGTTTTGGTGTTATAGATTTTTTGAAAATAGCTGTAAATAAATGTTTTTCAATTGACATTAAGAGCATTAATTTTCGCTTTTGGAATTAACAGTGGACAGAACAGCAATTAGATGATTTTAAGATATTTTTGGATTTAAACATACTAATTTTTTACTTTGGCATACTTGGATGACTATTTGAAGTGCTTTTCTTGAAAGAAGGATAATTTTTATTTTTTGCATGACCATTTGTCATTTAAAAATATTCTTTATTTTATATTTACTTGGCTTTTTAGTTTTGCTGCGTTGCGCATCTATGGGCTTTTGGTGTGGTCTTTTCAATATTTTTCACTTTTATTATATATATCTATATGTGTATATATGTATATAATATATATATATATATATATATATATATTATATATATATATATATATATATATTAGGGTGGTCCTTATTTATATGGGAAATTTTTTTTTTTCGGAATTCAGCAAGTGACGCCCCCTAGTTTTGTGACACTTTAATAAAAAGTAACGTGTGCAAAATTTGAACTTGATCGGTCAATAATAACACGTGCCCCTAGGCCGTTGAACTTCAACACTTTTGATAATTTTTCCCACAAATCTTCGAGTTTTTACTTCAAACTCAGTACATCGTTTCTCCTAGGTTTGCAAAATATTTTTACAGTGAGGTAGCACTAAAATTAATATTTATAATTACTTTATATCATCTAAAGATTTTACGTTGAATAAGAATGAAATACTGCTTTAGAAACTTTCCTTAATCGTACCCTTTTCTCAATGTATCTCCATAGTGTGTATTTTTTTCCGATAGTCTTGAACGGTCTATAAAATAAATTGTTTTTGTGACTCATATTCGGTAAATTAGTTGCGAAATTCTTCGATTAATTGTGTTCCTCTTTCAGTTGTATCATTCACAATTTTCAGTATTTTAACGATCTTTCTTCCCTTTAAAGAGTTTCCTTCATTTTGCCGTGAATCAGGATCAAATAGAAAATAATCTTTTAGTACTTGTAACTTATCAAACAGATTCATCGACTCGTAATTGATTCTATGAAGAGGAAGATCTTTACCAAGAAAGTATTCCAAATCATCTACAGTTATCTGAAATTTGTTAAACAGTCATCAGACACGTCTTCCTTGTCACAAGCATTTTTTGGACTAGTGTTTTCCTATCTTCAAAGTTAAATCCTCTATCCAATACGAACAAAGCTACTAGTTTATTCCCTAAATACCATAAGTGATTTATAAATTTTCCAATCACTGCTTCTGCTGCATGTTTGTCGTCATTTTGTACGCTGCTAGTTTTTCAGACATATTATGTTACTCAAAGGAGCATCGATTGGGTTGCTGTGAAAAACCATGTCTTCATACAGCATTTAATTGTACAACAGCTTTGTAAAACAGCTTTGTAGGGCTTTCTTTTCATGTAAGGTCAATTTAAATTGTTTCCTAAATATAAAAACTTTCAAACAAAAATAAGCGCTTAAATAATTGAATATCTGATCTGGAACTAAGAAAGGCAAGAACTTCTTTAAGGACACACTCTGCAGTACGATTTCAAGTGCATGATGATGGCAATCCTAATGTAATATATCACCGTTCAGTTTTGCTCTAAAAAATTGCATGCACAATTCATTGGTATTGCAAGTCGTTGTATCGAACGCTATAGCTAGAACAGTCAGTAATAAAGAGCTATCATATAAGATATCATAAGCAACTTAAGAAATATCTAAGGAATTCCGTGTAACTGTTCAATATTAGGACCTGAAGCTATCACGATAATTCTGTCGGCGTTCTTTTTCCAGTTACATCTGGATGTAGCTTTGTATCCCAATGAATAACTACATGATCTAAATTTAAATTCATGAAATTTAATTTTACCTCTCGAAGATTTTCTCTTGCTCTCTTAAGGAATGTACCATTGATCACTAGGTCATTTGGATTCAAATTTACTGCATTTATATAGGCTGTAAATAAATGAACAAAATCTTTATCCCTAATATGGCATTTGTCTAACAGTGATGAAAGGCGAGCAGATATCAATAGTTGTCAAGCTTTTTTACATTGAGGTAGACCAGCTGTAGAAAACAAAAGTTCAACATGTTAGGATAGATATCCATTTCGGTTTCTAAATCTTGTGAATCGCAAGAATTTGATGATAATAAAGTACTATGTACTGAAGTAGAAGAAAATTAATTTAAAGTATAGATCTCTACATTGTTCTGATCTGGATATTTTTTCAAAATTTATATTTTAGCTATGGAAAATACAGTATATTTTTATGTTAGGAGTAATCGAGGATTTTTCGAAATTTATATTTTAAAAACTAAAAATTGTATAAGCATTTAGGTATGTTTATAACTAAAGACCAGCGAATTAAAATATAATTGCAATTACTTATATTTATAGCATTGAAACCTTGCGACTCTATTTGCCACACCTATTACATACACAGGGAATTTTGTAAATCAACACCCCCAAAGCCTGGAGGAGGCAATTTGTTGCTGTCAAAGATCATTCATTAATGGTCTAGGCCATTCAATAATGGCCTATAGAATCCCTTGTGTCCATCTTGGTGGGAAGAAACGTTGCACTGTTTCTTGGTTGGAACAAGCAAAGAAGAGCAGTACGTTTGACCCAAGGCCATTGGTGCACATGTACCCTCTGTAACATGTTAAATTTTACTGAATGAAGGTGAGAGAATGGTCGGTCTGGAAGTAACAGCACCTATTGAGGTTCAGAATTACTTCAAATATAAAACGTTAGAATTATTTTTACATAAAAATGAGAAAATCTGCAATTTTTTCTTCGAAACTCAAAAAAGGGGGCCCTAGGGGCACGTGTTAATATTCATGGATTTACTTAAAATTTTGCAGGGATCATTTATTTGTATAATGGAACAAATTGAGGGGGCGTCGCGTAAAATATCTGCAACTTCAAAAATAAGGACCATCCTAATATATATATATATATATATATATATATATATATATATATATATATATATATATATATATATATATATATATATATATATATATATATATATGTATATTTGTAAAAAAAAACTCTTTTATAATATTCAACATATTGAACACACAAAAATATGTTTTCTTCTTCCCACTAGGCAGAACTTTTGGGATTTTGTGGAAACATTTTACAGTATGCTACACAGTGATCTTTGCTTTTATAGCTGACCGCATTATTCATCTATTACAGCAACTATGCATAAATTTTATGCAATAGTTCAATTCAAATTTTGATATATTTATTTTCAAAATTTTAAAGGGTTGTATGTGAATGGAAATTAAAATCTTCTTATCTGTATGAAATTCGGCCATTTTAGTTTTCTATTCTAAAACAACTTGCTTTTACCATACTTTCCTAGTCTTTTAGGCGATGAGTCTCGGGCTGTTATTCTGATTCTTTAGTATTTTGCAATGACTTTAATTTTCATCATGCTAGAGGTTACTAGTCCAGTTTGTATCTTTATTTTTAGTGTAATGTTATTCCGTAAAACTGTTACCCTTTTGAACACATGTGGACAGAATGAAGTGCTTATTGGTGATGTTTACTCTCTGCTGCGGTTTTTCTCTGTGCTTGAATCACATTTGTTACTATATTTGTAATGTTAATATGTATGTGTCTTGTGAAACATGAACTGCCTTTTTCGTGCCATACTTATGTAAATCTGTTACTGTCTAAGATCTTATAACTCAAATAGAATTAACATATCATTCAACACTGTACTGACAGTGCAGGGATTGCCAGACACACTTGTATCATATGAGCAAGCTCGTGTGTTTGTAACAGAAACTGTACCCATAGCTATATGTTCTCTAGGTTTATCGAATTTATAGATAATTTTTATCGAAAGAATGAAATATGTGATGGTTGAATTTGGATTGAGCCTTGTTTCTTTTGTAAAACATATGCATTTCTCTTTTATTGGAAGAAATAGAAAGTAATTATCATCAGTGTTTAATTTTATCATTATTTTATAAAGATACTTAAATGCTTGACTTGTAAAAATGGTTTTTGAATGCTATCTGAAATATTTCTAAAATGTTGACGTTTATCTTGCTATTTGAAAACCATAAAGAAACTTTTGAAAATTATCATTCCTATTGTTTTGCATACATTATAGCCAAATAATGTGACTCTGTAATCTACATTTAATACGAGGTCATAAATATAATTTTTGTTAAAAAAATGTTTTCTTGTCAAAAATGATGTTGCTACTTTGAGTGTGTGTTGCTTTGGTTTGAACATCAAATGTTAATTAATTTATAAGATACTTTTGTCAATAATTGTAAAACAATATTTTGCACGATAGATTAATAATTTTGGCTTGGATTTTCTTAGTCTTTAAAAAAATTTTTTTTTCATTAAAACATTGAATTAAAAAAAAGTTGAATTCAAAAAAAGTTGTCAAAAAAGTTGAACATGAATAGAAATATTTGTATTTACCGTTTCTTGCTTAATTAATGATTATTACAGTGGTATTTTAATTTGTAAATATTCTCTAAAATTTGGACATTCCTATGCTTGAAAAATAAGTGAAATCAAATTATATTTCTTCTTATTTTCTAAATATACTGCATTGTTTTCCAATGTGGCTTGCAACTAATCAAGATCTGGCTATCCCTGGCTTCCACTCTGTGATTTTAAGCAAAGGACTAGAATGTTCTAAATATGTATGGTATGCAATGTATTTAGTATACTTAAGATTTGAAGTGAATACTGTTAAGGGGCTTTTAGGTATCAATTTCTTTAGCATAATATTTTTAATCGTAAAATTATATTTCTAGAGCATGGTGAAACTTTTCATGTATGGTAAATTTTGCAAATTCAATGATATGACTACTTTGCAAACTGAACTAATCTCTATTGTAACTAAGCAAAGAGTTTAATTATTTGTCTGTCAGTTGTTTACAGACAAAACCAAAAGGCTCAGGAATATGAAATTTTGGTCATATGCACTGTATTTGAAGCTTGATGTATTTCTTTCAAAATTCAAATTTGCTCAATTATGAGCAGACTTTTAACTGTGTAATTTCTATTTGAAAGCATTTCTCTACATTTCAATTTTTATTACATTTTAAAACTTGTAAAAAAACAAAGAAGTTTACTTGAAGTTAGTGCAGAATATGCCTAATAAATTTCTAAGCTATTGTAGAACTTAAAAACAAGGAGTAGCAATGTAATCAACTCCTTACACTATATGTACTTGAACAACTGGTTAAATACAACTCATTGTTGAAAGAAGCAGATGTAGTGTATGTTAACCTGCAGAGATTCCCTGGAAATGCAAGAATCCAGAGCAGCTCCATGGGCAGTATAAAGTGAATAGTCAGTGAGACAATACTTTACATGAACATCTTTTAAAATTAAATTCAATAGTTGGACACAAACTGTCATATGAATTTGACAAACGATGACGAATGTCATGTTTTGTCAAATTCAAACAACATTAAAACGATTAATGATTGTCTCTTGCTTCCCCAAGTTTTTAGTTTTGTAACTACATTGTGTTGTGTATAGCTACGCAATTATTTAATCACAATCTGTATGTTTAAAGCTGTGTCTTCAAAGCTCCCAAACTACTCTACATTAATCAGCAGAGCAGTATATACTTGTACTCTAAGGCCAAATGCAGACTTAATTCTCAACTACAAAATCCAATCACTGCTTTGCTGCATCCACAAAACACTAAACAGTCTGAAATAGCCTACTTCTTTAACAATAAATAAGTAACAATTTAATTATTTTCCGAAAACCAAGAAAAATATCTGTGTTCTACAATAAAATTAGCTCATTTTTCACTTAATTTCTAAATTTAGTGTTTACTTAAAAAAAAAGTGCCTATGCTTCAGATAATTTGTAACATTTTCTTGGTTAAACTGCCTCTTGACACATTTTGAGTATGTTAATGTGATCCCAGATAATGGAGCATTATAAAAATAATTTTTATGGCAAAGTAACTCTCCTATTAAGCAAGCCCGATTATATATATATAAATATAAAAATTTAACATGTATACACATTAGAAGATACTAAATAGTAATTTAGTAACGGATTTTCCGGTACTAAATGTAAGTGATATCTGTAAAATACTATTCAAGCATTTGATTTAGTTACTGCAACATTTTAGACATCATCTATTCAGCATATTTCAGCTTTTATCGTAAACAAAGGTTTAAAAAACAGCCTATTGGTCTGTCTGAACTAAACTTTATAGGAGGTAATACAGTTGATCAGTGCACATAGGCAAAGTTTCGGAGGACCGTTGATAGATGTGAAAGAAATCGACTTAAATCACATGCATGTTTGTCATACTGTAACTCCTGGTTATATCGCTCATTTGGATATATCACGCTTTTTCTCTGTCCCCTGAAAAATTAAAAGTTATCAAACTTAGTTCTAAATTTTGAGATCACTAAAGTAGTAAAAACATTGTATTTCTCAGGAAAATTATTTTCCTTTTTGGCTCATAAATAAAACAAGGATGCATTTCATTCTTCTGACTTCTCTACACTTTTAGTTATATCAGTTTTATAAGAAGTTATACTTATTGTAGACGCACATATCAGTTGCTTGAATGTTAGTTCCATCCTTAGTTTTGACGATCTCGGTTATGTTGCAGTTTCAGATTTATTTTGCCCTTTTATTGTCTTTCGACAAGCGCAATATAACGAGGGGCTACTGTATTATGAACAAGCAAGATGTTTTACATAAAACAAGTTAATAGTACATGATCCATAATGAACTAAAATATTTTTTATACAAGCAATTTAACAAATGTTTATAATCATAAAAATATTGTCTTCACATTAGAATTTTTTATCACTTCAATAACTTTTTAATGAGTACCTAAAAGCCACTGTTAAGTGTTTAAATTGTGCTTCTGTATTTCTGAATACTTATATTACTTTTTATATATTAATATTGTTTATCCTAGGCATATTGAGATAATTTAAGTATAGAGATTCAGATCTTATAGATGTGGATGTTTGTCTTTTATTTTGTGAAATATAGAATATAGTTTTTTTGATTATTGTGATAGTACACTCAAAGCCAAATAAATTTTTACAATAAACAATTGATTTTCATTTATTTCTTTTACCTTTTTTGTTTGTTGTTTTCTATAGCCAGCAATCACTTTAATGATTTCTCAAAAAAAAGGGTGGGGGGGGGGGAGAGAAAATGTGTATTATAAACAATGCATTATAAATTTATGTAAGCAGTTGAATCCTGAAAATGTCAGTTAAGTGCATAAGAAATACTTTCGCGACTGCTGTAAGACTTGGAAAACCATAAATAAGTGATACCCATGAAAAATAGTTTCAAATTTACATTGGTGTTTCCCCCAGACATTTTTAGGAGGCTGCTGTACCCTACCTCCTTTCAAGGAATCTTCAACCCTCCCTGCCCTCTTTTTTGCATTGCTAAATGCTCCCTCCTTTCACCTTCAAAATGTATCAACACTTGACCACAAAAGCAAATTTTCTTGCTCAAAAGGTAAAAATTCACGCCAGCATGACTTTGAGAGTTTGAAGACTCCTTGTCTATTAGAATGAGCTTGGAAACAAATTATACTACAAAACTTTGTACTTTTTTACTACAAAATTCTTTTGGGAAAATGCTGTTTTATCAGGAAGCGCCCTGCCCCTATTTAGATCTATGAGAAATGCTGCAGGGGCGGATTTACAGTCGATTCAAGAGGGTGGTGGTTGAAAACTGTAAAAGCCATACTCCTCCCCTCAAACCCGTCATGTAGGGGGGAGGGCAGGGAATCAATTGCCCCCCCCCCCCATTATGCTGTATTTTAAATACTAATCGCCCCGTCATGCCCCCTTGAAGTGTTAAATCTCCCCTTCGGGGGCTATCACCCCTGTGAAAACCTCTGTTCTAACTCAGCAAAATGTATTATCATACCGGTATAGTGTAGTCCATGGAAGAAAAGGGTTGGAAGACACATATAAAAATATTAAAATTAATAAAGTTTAAAAAAGGGGGGAGGGACAAGCTTAAGTTCAAATTAAAAAGTGGGTAATGCTGTCCATCCTCGACTACACTAACTGCCCAAACTTACTTTAAGACAAATTTGTGGAATGTACTTGAGAGAAATTAGTAGCAATAGCTAGTAATTCCTTCAATTCTATATTATTGGTTTTAGTAAATGACAGTCATGGAGGGGGCGGTCGCCCCCACTGCCCCCCTTGTAAATCCGCCTAGTATGAAACTATGCATACTAGAAGTAACTTCTGCAGAAGTTTGGAGAAAGAGAAAATTATTAATTCTTATCTCATGTGACAATTTTCTTCTTAACAGTTTGCAATTTTTCATTCAAACATTTCACTCAAAATATACAGTGGCTCCCAAAAGTGTTCGTACACTTTGAAATTTTTTAGTAAAACCAAAATGCAAAACTGAATTCAATTATGAAGTCCAATATTTTTTCACATCATTCCTATGTCATCTATACATATAATAAAACAAGATGTTTGTATGTATGTGTGTGTGTATGTGTTTGTGGCGCGCATTCTGGGAAAACGGTAAGGCCTAGAAAGATGAAATTTGGTATACAGATGCAGTTTTTGCCGAAAATGTGCACCTCGGGCTTCGATTTTTGATATTTTAATTAGAAAAAAAGTTATTTAATGTTTTATGTGTTTTTTTGCACTTTTTACCTCACAGACCCCAAACCAATCGCACCACACAAATATTTTTTGTACTAGAGTGTAGGAAATTTAATTTTAAATATGATGAATGAAAAAAGTTTGAAGATAGAGCAATTTTTGTATTTTTTATAAATTTTTGAAAAAACCTTTATTTTGTATTTTTTTCTGGGTTTAATTTTTTTCGAAACCCATTCTGCAAAAAGTATTGAACCCTCAATTCTAAAGTTTTAGTTGGTAATAGCAAAAACATTCTGCCCCCTTCAGAAGAAAAAAGTTTTGAAAAATATGCAATAGTTTTTTTTTTTACAATTTTTTTAATGGCAGAACACAACGCGAGCTGTTCGCTTGCCGGCTGAGTTCCGAGCTTACCTCATCACGTGATCCAACTGAAATCGTTTGCCTTCTCTTCACCTTTTTTTTTTTTTGCAAGCGTTACTTTTTGAACACTACGGGGAACACAGAGCCTTTTTTTTGCGGGCTATTTTGATTAAATAAATAAAGCCCGCGATTTTTTGCATGATCTTCGTTTCTGTTACGTATTGGCGGTTAGGTTAGGTAGATACAGAGATAGATAGAGGTTGAGTGGACAAAAAAGATTTTGTTTTCGAATTAATACTTATATAAATAAAAAAAAGATTGTACTGTCAGGAGGTAGATATGCACAGATCGTATAGATTGATAGATAGACAAATATGGAGGTCGATATAGTAGATGGACAGCAAGAAAGAGGCATGCCCGTCATTTAAGGAGTTTCAACGGGGTGTCAGTGCCCCCCCCCCCCCCACACACCATGACTTTGAAAAAACAATGCTTTAACATAAAAGTGGAAGTGCTTTTTGTTATTTTTCGACAAAATTTGCATGAAGAGTACGTCGTTTGTGTCTCCCCCTCCTTTAAAAATATTCCAAACGACGGAACTGGAGATAGATCTAGAAAATATTTTATTCAAACTACTAATGATATAGATAGATATCGATTGATTGATACTGCCACGAAATTTGTTTAAGCAGCCGCTGAAGGCGGCAACATCGGTGTAAAAAGGCGAATGATAATATTGAGAAAAAAGCGAAAAACATTGATTAATACCGTCGCTAAATTGTCTAAGCAGCCGCCGAAGGCAGCAACAGTGGCGCAAAAAGGCGAATGGCGTAAAAAGGCGGACCAGCTGGTCGCCGCAGGCGGTTAGTTCTAAATAAAACCCTGTGGTTTTTTCAAAATATTGACGGATCTTCTTTTTAAAATGGTTCAAAAAACGAAGAGACAGAGAAATAATACACCACAAAAATGATCGTACACTCAAATATTTTCGAATAAATTCATGATTAAAATTATCATATGTCGTTTTTTTATTATTTTTGCATTGTGTTGACCCTTAAAAGTCATTTGGCTTTAATTTTTGGTTATTCATTCCTTAATTGTGCTTATTACTTAAAAATGGCTGCTAACAAATGAAAGTAACACGACATGTGCTGCTAATTGTTTTTTCTTTTTAATTTTTAAATATGTTTTCTTGAGAAATGAAAAATTTTGTTCTTAAAACTTAATTTTATCCTCATTTCCTTGAACATAAATGCGCTAAATAACTTTTCAATTGAATTGTAGTTTCATGAAGATTTATTATTTTTAAATTGTTTTCATGCTACAAATTCAGAAAATTATTTCTTAATTGTTGGCATTGCCGCCATATTAGGTCATTCCCAAGATTTACGTACAGTAGAATTTTTCAGTGCTTATGTTTCCTTAAACGGCATTGGATGTTTATTGCAATGCAAACTATTGAAAACAACGCAAAATGTGCTTTTTTTTTGGGGGGGGGGAATGGATATGCCAAAAAAGTATGAAAACAACAAAGCCAGCTCACTGCACACTTTCAAAATTCCAAAGGGTTCAAAATCCCATTGAGATTTGTGAAATGGTGCAATCTTGCATTATTGGGCAGTTTACATGAACTGGACTCACACAGGTCATTGCAGTTGAATGCTGAGTTTGCTTGCTTTTATTTAACAGAAGTGAAACAAATTTTGAATAATCAACTGAATTTTTGAAAAATGACCAAGACCTTGAGAGGTGGCGTTAACACTTGACTATGTTAGCCAGTATCACTAATGAAAAAACAACTGTTCTTAAAAAACATGCATACCTTTTTACGAAAATACTGTTTGTGTTTGTATTTATTTTTTCCTTTTTTCAAAGCCAAAAAATATGTGTCAGGCTTGTCAAATTTTAAAGGTTCTAAAGTTGATTATATGACTTTAAAATACTTTTAAAAAAACTTTAAAACTCACTATTTTTCATCTCAAATTTATAAAATTTCCCACGGCAAGACCCCCCGGTATGCCCCCCTCCCCAACTTTTGTTTTATCTTAACTCAGAGTCTCTGGGAGTGCCTTTCCATGCAAATCAAGTGCCCTAACTTATATCAATGCCTAGCTACGGCAATGCATGGCTCCCCATAAAATAGAACAAAAAAAAAAAAGTCTCTTATTAAGACAAGTGACATGATCTAGTAACTAGTTGAACCAGAAAAATTGAACACCAATTTTTAGATTGTTTTACTTCGGAATCGCCATTCACATACTGTTCGTTTGTTTAAATTATACACACCAGTGAAATATGAAATTTTCAAGGTATAAAAATTAGACCTTTATTTGTTGTGGGGGGAGGGGCTCTGTGGGATTACATAATCCCCTAAACCCCCAGTGATGTCTGCCCCCCCCCTCCCCTATAATTTTTGAAAGTCGGCGCCCCTGGTAAAACCTCTTAAATGCGGACACTAACGGGACAATTTTTTTTCCCACCTTAGAGGGGTGTCCGTATTACAAGGGTTGAATAATGTTATTTGCCTTGGAATCAGGGAATTGAAAACTATCCCTACGAAAGGGGTGTCCGTTAAGAGGGGTTTTACCGTATTTGAGATCACAAATAACAGAAACTATACAAGCAAACATGTTTTATTTTCATAATGTACTAAATATACACATATACTAAAACTTCCATTAGCTGCACAATTTGACTCATATTGATAAAATAAAAAAGCTGACATTAGCTAAAATTGTTTTATTCAAATTTCAAATTATAAGTCAGGTGAACAATTGAGTATAAACCTATGATGAATATCTCCAAAAAAAAAGGGGGGGGGGGTGCTAGATATATCAATAAATAGATGCTCTTTTTAATGCTTTTATAATAGTGAAATATCTATATGATAATAAATACTTTGAAGATAAATAAATATTCTAAATTATGATACCTAGCAATGTGCTGCAGGTGATTGTCTATCAAAGTCATTCAAAACAATGACTAAAATCATGTTATATTTACAATAGTTCTGTTAGAACAAAAAATATTATCATTGCTGATAAACAGTTTTTTTATATTCCTCCAAAAGGCATAACAAGTCTAGAAAATTGAAGGACTTAAAAACATAGAATATGATGATGATTTGAGAGCTGATGAATTTGCATGAAAGTAACCTGTTGACATATTTTTAGGGATGTAAGGATATTTAGTTTCGTTATACATACAGAGAGTGGACAAATTATTATGCTCAAACAAGCTTGTTGTTACATTTTTTTTATTATTTGAACATGTTTTAAAGTTTATTTAAAATATGAATTAAACGTAAAGTAAGATAAATATTTAATATTAAGTAACTAACTCTGCCTTTTGCTGCTATCACAGCTTGGATGTGCTATGGTATGCTTTCAATGCATAATATGGCTATCTAGTATTATATCTGAAGTCGTTATTTTTTTTCAAAAAATCACACTTACAAGAAGAAGCTTGTAGCTTCAAATTTTAACTGTCACTTGTGTCTGCCATTAAAAATAATAATAAAAAAAAACAACAAAAAGTTAAGTGTTGCCAGAATAATCTTTAAACCTTTTAAGTACTTTTTAAATGTGTTCAAATAATAAAACTAGGTAACAACAATAAAAGTACAGAAAAGTTTGAGCATAATAATTTGGCCATCCTCTGTAATAGGTGGCCCATCAGTTACAGCTAAAGATCATGTTTAATGTCGCTCAATCACCACCTATTCCCCACTCTCCACAAGTTCACCTGTGATATCAAAAATTTGAAATTGTTAGAAAATTTTCCTCTTCAGAATGAAATATCCTGCTTGTGCACTCAGTTGCACAATTAATGTCAATGCCATCAATGTGTGCCATCATCAATCTTTATTTAAACTAATAACATACTTCAGCAACAATTTAAAAGGTAATATGGTATTTAAAAATGATTGATATACTTCCCTGTTGTATAACAGGGAAGTAAAACGTTTCCCTGTTATACAAAAGTTTCACATCTATAATGTGTCTTTATGGCACACTGTTTTTGTGTTTGAATAGCATATGACACCACTTCACTCTAATCACATTTTTTTCGAGGTTCATATCCTCCAGATGACAAAAGTCAAACATTAGAGCTGCCAACATACATACATTTATTTAAAAAATTGTGGGAAATGTAAATGTGATGTACTCAACAGGCTACTTGTTATAACTATGTAGCTGAAGTCAAGAAAATTTATTTGTGGTTTGAAACTATTTTGTCAAAAGCAAAAAGATACAGTATTTCAGATCACATCTGATCTGTGTCATAGAAAGGCGGAGGTTGCCATGTTCAGACCCCTCCCTTGAAATTAAAAATTTAATTCCTAAAATTAAAATCCAAGTAAGTCTTCCACTTAAATAGTTTTTCATTATCTAAATAAATTTCATTCGTGTATGATGACCATCAATGTAAAATCAAAATTTTCAAATTCTGATTACATCAACTAACATTTTTATGTATCAAAGTTGGCTCTTCTTAGATCTGGACAAAAATTTCTCGAAGCATTTATTGTAAAGCCATCTAGTCTCAAGTTGGCTGTTTTGCTGTTGTAGCATATAAGCAAAATATGGGCACAACGTTTCATTTTTTAAATTAATAATGGAAGTAAAAAGTATTTATAAATACTTCCTTGATAAACCTATAACTTACAAATTGTTTTTTCAATATGAAAAAATATATTTGCAAATATAAATGCAGCCTCATGACTGTTTTTCAAATAAAATAGTTTCTACTTAATGATGAATTTTTCTTAAACCATGTCCACACTTGAACACAATAAAGTTGAGCAAAGTTGAAATATAGCTTCAGCATATTTCCCCAGTGACTAAAGTAATCTAAGTGATCTACTGATAGATTCCTAATAGCTCAGGTTGAACTATGCTCACATCTAGACATGGTTGGACAGGCTTATAACTTGGTTTGATTTACCAACATCTAACATTAAAAGGAAATGATTATATATTCAGAAATGAAAGTTGTCAAAAAGTTGTCAGTTGAGTAATTTTGAGTGTTTGATCAAAGTTAAATAAATGTACTATCTGACCACGTTTGCTATGGAATTGGCTGGTACCCAGTTAAGAGATTCTATCTGAATGAGGGGGAAAAGGAAAAAAAATGTGTGTGTTTCATTTGTACTAATATGACTCTACTTAATTAAAAGGCTAACACACATCTCTAACAACAAATTGGCACCCCTGCAAACTAATAGATGCATCAGTTTTCACCAGTAAACTGGGTGTTTACCTTTCCATCTCATCAGTGGACAAACAGTATCTTTGGCACTTGCCTAGTAGGTGATCAACTTTTAGTAGGGCTCAAGTTGAGTCATACTCATATCTGGACATGGCAAAATAGACTTTTTACTTGACCTGCTTTATGAACATACAACTTGGCAGTGTCAGAAAATGGTTCTAGACATAAATGATAGCTGTCAAAAGTTGAAATTTATAGCAGTAATAGCTATTAGTATAATTAAGTCTTTCTTCTTCTTTCAAAACAAATGCAGAAGTTTTTTTGTTTAATGCATTGAAACTTTGATGAATTTTAAACATTGAATTTTCTTATCAGTTACTTTCCAGAACAAGGCATGGTTATTAAAAGACATTTACATGCAGGGCTTAATTTGCATTGAAGCTTAGATTATGATTCTTTTTATTTTTCAATGAATGTTTTGTACAGTTATAGAGAATTCAAACTAATTCCAGACTAATATTTACAAGAGAATGAGTTCAGAAAAGTGTAGAGCTTCTGAGCGTTTTATGTTAGCAATTATGCGTTCATGAATAATGATTTTAATACAGAATATTTTTCCAAACATCAATATAATACTAAATGGACAGATTTTTGCTTTAAAAGTGACTTTAGGATTTAAAATCTAAAATTCAATTTTTAAAAACTCAACCACTAAAAGAGAACTGGTCTCCCCCCCCCTTTAAAATAAGCTCATTTTTATTTGAATTAAAATACTCAAAGTATTTGAGAAAGAGAAAGAATAATGTAAAATCAAAACAGCAACAAGTTAACTTTGCATTTTGATAAAACTATAATAATAATAATAGTAACGAGGAGCAATACATTTATCTACAATCCCTAATTTTAATTTTTATGGCACTCAGAAAAAGAAAATATGTAACATTGATATGGTTGAACAAAGAGAGATTAAGAGAACAAAATTACTCAGAAAAAAAGCATAAAAAATCATTTTTGATATAATACTGATAAATGAAAAGAAATTAAAAACTATTTTCATATTATAGTAGAATTTTGTTAATGAATTTTCGAGGAATCATGAATATTTCATATACTTTAAATATTTATCCAATGAAAATTTTACTTTAAGCCAAGAGAAAACTAATTTTTGGCCCTCTCCCCCACAAGTTTTATTATGAAACCAATATATATATGTATTTACCATTCAGAAAAAAGAAACATTTTGATTGGAAACATTTTTAGCAGAAATCCACTGAAATGAGATTCTACCCTGCATGATTTTTAAAATGAGTAACAAAACTATTCAAAAAATTTGCAAAATTTTAAATTTGAGAAACAAAAATTTAGTCAAGAAGATTGTCAATGAAGTCTTCTCTATCTGCCCAATCTTCCACTGATAAATTATTATGGTCCAAGACTTCAAAATTATTTTTAAAAGAAGGATCATTTTTTTTAAGTTTTTCAAATCTAAAAAAAAGAAGTTCTTTGGCATAATGATAAAGTTCTATGTCTAAGTAATTAATATTTTTAATGGTTTCAATATCTTTGGCACTAATCTCTCTAAACAGTTCTTTTCTTGTGGATCTATTGAGTGAGTCACGAGACAATGAATTTTTTACTTTAAAATTCATGCCAAATGTTATTTCAAACATATACTGTGACACTTTAGGAAACTCTGAGAGCCCAAAAAATGACATTTTGTGTAAGTTGTTTTTAGCACTGGTCAAAATTATAAGATCTCTGTCTTGTTTTGAAAGAGATGAATTATAGCAGCCGACTAGTGCAAGATCAGAAAGCATTCGCGCTTGGCGATTAATGGCTAAATTATGGCGACACTTTATAAAATGATCCAGAGTTAAATTTGCTAGTTCTTCATTGTTAAAACATGGTGGTAATTCATTTTCAGTTGCTTCAATTCCACTGCACCAATGTCGAGAAGAAAACCAACTTTGGCCTTGACGAACATGCCAAAATTCACTCAAAAATCTCTTAACAGGATCACGCAAAACTGTCATAAAGAAATATCTGGAAAAAATCATATTATTATTTAAAAGCATAGCAGAAAAAAAAAGAAATATATTTCATAAAAGCTCAAACAGTTACATAATTAAAATCTATATTTTAAAATGGTTGAATCCCATAAAACATCAAAAATCCAAGGGCTGCTCATCTCCAAGAGTTATATTGCACTCCAAAACAGAAAAATTCCCTTAAAAATACCCTTTAAAAATTTCAATGGTGCAGTCTGTGTAACAACTCCCCTTTATGGGCACTGCTGGTAATCAGAAAGAATGCATACATACTAAGATGAAAGTAGTTAATTATTAGTATAAGATATTTATAACAATTCAAAATATTACTATTTTAACTATAAATATATTCATTGTGTTATGGCACTACATCCTAGCAAAATTTTTCCTACAGTAGAGACCCAATAATCTGAGCTAATTGGGAATATAACCAGTGTGGTTAACATATAAGCAGCATTCGGAAAGAGGCACCGGTGACACCACCTACTACCCTTCAAAAATGCTGAGGCGACACTCTGGTGGTCGATCCCCTTGCAACCGCTCTTAACATGGTGTCCTAATTGGTAAGGTATCAGACTTGTGATCACCAGGCTTCAATCATAAGTGAACACAGCTATTCTACTGGGCTCACTAGAAAAATTTCTCCCTGTTTATCTGGATCGAATTTAGCTTTACAGAAATGTGTTCAAAAATACAATCTTAAATTATGATAGCAAGGATGTCACTACAAAATACTATGCCTATCATTTGCTTTTTATTTTGATTAAATGTACAACAGCTCCTGCATTGATTGTACAAATGTCAACCTAACAAAAGACAAAGCCTGTACTATAATGATAGAACATTAAGACTGACGATGCTTTATTCAAACCACACACTTGTTTGAACCATGAGACAGTTGACCAAATCTTTGTTACGAAAATACGAAAATTGGTTTGATAGAATTGTTTCAAAGACATAGGGTCTGGTGGGGTAAAGTGGTCATAAAATCGTAGGTTTTTAACTTAGTTGGATAATAAATACAATTAATTCTTTAAACACTTCAACTTTTTTTGTTGTTATTTTACATTGCATTATTAAGGAACACGGTACATAGAATTTCAGGGGAAAAAATATTGATTTAAGTTGTTTTATAACACTTTTATTTCCCTATGTATTTATGACCACTTTACCCCATGGGGTGGGGAAAAGTGGTCATAGCATGGGGTAAAGTGGTCATAGCTAAAAATGGATGCAAAACCATTGTAAATAACCTTAATATTTGTATATTTCGGTTATTTTTATAGTTACCAAGTATATGCACAGGTATATGTGTGTATGCACGAGTATATAGTGTCGTGTAAACATGAGTAAACACATTTATATATGAGGGGAAACATATATCAGGTACATGTATGTTCGTGCCTACTCAAGTATATACGTATATACATGAGTATATAAGCATGCATACGTGATTACCTACAGGAGTGTATAGTATACGTGTCTACACGAGTATATACGTGTCACGTGTATATACGAGTATATACGCATAAACGAACGTCATATGCGCGTATACACTTGCATCTCGGGTATATACGTGCATACTTGAGTATATACGTGTATAGTAGACGTATATACGCAAATATAAGTATACATTCTTACATAAACGGGTATACACGAGTTAATTCGTGGATACATCCACTGCGTCTTTGTACGTGTCTACTCACGCATATATATATATATGGAAGCACAAGTACATACGTATGTATACGTGTAAACACGATTATATACCTGTATAGACGCATATACGTACTATTACGCGCATACACCAGTATATATATGCATACACAAGTATATACCCTTACATACATGTATGCCTACAGAGTGCATCCAAGCTCTTGGGCAAAAATCTAAGGGGTGTGAGAGGGGAGGATAAGAAGTAAAGAATCATAAGGAACTTATGGTCGCAGACGCGCTACATGCACACAAAGCCAAAAATTGATGGATGCAAAACAGGTCACGAATTTGTTGCACAAAGATGATTTTACCCAAAGTTTTAGTTTTTAAGAAATATTTAGAGCAGTTCTTAAAAGTTACGGTCTGTAGTAGCTCTAATACAAGCATCGCAACAAAGACGCAGCGACTGATGAAAGTTTTTCATAAGTCTTGTTATTGCAACAGAGTGATTTGTGATTGGGACAGATATAAAAAACAGCTGAAGGCCGCAAATTTTCATCAGTCGCTTTAAAACTTTCTTAAGACCTCAAATGTTGTGTAAAATTGTCTTTGTGTAATAAATTTCTGACCTGTTTTGCATCCATCAGTTCTTGGCTTTGCGTGCATGTAGCGCGTCAGCATTGTGTTTATGACCATATGTTTGTTCCTATGGTTCTCGCTTCTTATCCTCCCCTCTAACACCTTTTAATAATTTGCTCAAAAATGTAAACTCACCCTGTATACTTTTATATCATATGCTTGCATGAAAGTGTCTACTTGAGTACGTATGCGTATATACGTGCCTACCTGAGTATATAAGTGTTCGTATCTATACGAGTGTAAGCGAGGATATACGTGTATATATGTATAGAATGTAAATATGTATAGATAAAAATGTTTGCAGATGCCCTTATACGTATTCATTGGTGCATTTATGTGAATATATTTGTACACGCGCCTACACGAGTATATATACGTATGCATAAGCATATACACGTATATTTAACCCCGTTTACTGTAAAAACAACACATTAAGTAAAATTAATAATTAATTTATATCTGCCTTATACTTAAAGATTAAATGACATTAGATGAACAATATTCGTTAAGTCTAATATTATGACCACTTTACCCCATCTTATTTAAACTGTTCTAAAAAAGTATCTAAAATGGATTCAGATAACTGCTAATGAGTAAGAGTTCTTGAGACATGTAGGAAGCGACCTGTGCAGTTAATTTGTTCATAATTTCAGCAAACAAAATTTCCCAAGCAAGTTAAAAAAGGTGTTTAGATTTTTAAATTTTTCAAATTCCCTCATAATATTTTTTCTTACCAAATAAAGTTTTAGCAGTTGTAAAATTTTGTGTTCAAAATGTAGTTTCTAACTGTCCTACTCTAAAATAAAATTTTCATATTCATTCGAACATTTATTTCCAAGCTATAACCATTTATTTGACGAATGACCACTTTACCCCATTGACCACTTTCCCCCACCAGACCCTATTAAATGTGTTATCTTTCACCAAAATGTTTATAAAAGATGTGCAGACTCAATTTCACAAAACTTTTATTATTTGAATCAAGCTTGTTCTTTTTCATTATACTGTTAACCGGAAACAAATTGTGATTGTATTTAAAAAAAAAAAAAACGGTGCATGGTTCGTGCTCAGTGGAGGAGTAAAAAACATTGATTTTGAGAGAAATTTGGTTGGCAGTAAACTTCGTACGCAAATCTAGACTCCTGGAAATGCGCACCTAAGGAGTTTTTAATTGAAAGTTATTTCTTATTTTAAACAAACAAAGCTTCAAGGAAAACTTTTTTTTTTTGACAGTGCTTGATTATAACAACTCACACTTGCTTTCAATCGATTTTGTAGAGCACATGTCCATGGAGGAGTGCAAACAATCCTGAGGTGCATTGTACTAGTTGTAATATTGCTATTTACCATTATTGTTAACTACACAACATTTGAGCTCAGACACTAAGAATAAGTTAAGCTTTTTGTTAAACTTGAAACAATATTAATTATTTTCAGGTGTATATTTTAAGACATTGCATTTTCTGCTTTCCAATACCTAACAGAAGTTCAAATCTGCTGTTTGCATTTTTGCCATTGAGGAAAATTTTAACATAAGATATGAAACAAAAAATAAATAAAAAGAGATTGAGACAATTATTTTTGGGAGAGTTACCTTCGTTTGACAGGTTTACCCTCATCTTCATCCATCACTCTGTCGACACAAGTAGATAATTCTGACCAATCGGGATGGACGCCACATTTCCATCCTGTTGTATACCGGCTGAAAAACCAAGTACTTCCATAATTATTTGGCCTATAACAACGACAAAGGCGTCGATACTTTTTACAGCGACAAGGTCTTTCCAAAATCAAATCCTCCACCATATGACGAGCAAACACGCTTCCACCAGTGTTTTGAATATGCAAGAACACAATGACATCATAACCTTTGATTTTAAAATCAGATTGAGCAACGATTATTTTATCATCAGGCACTCCATTATCATCTGTCATAATCTTTGGCTTTGGAAGAAAGTTCCGACTAGTTATGAGTTTTCGCCATCGTGATTTCGGGTAAGATTCACTTTGTGAGCTTAAAAAATCAAACTTTTTCAACGTACATGTTTGATTTGAACATAAATACCACATGAAAGACGCAGCAAAAATACAAACAAATATTATAGACAGTCCACAATACCTGAACACTCGACTTGATAATATTTGCATATTTATTATGCCACATTAATGCCATTAAACACAATGACAGATAGTTAACATATGATTGATTCTTTTTTAATTTTGTCAGACAGATGTCAAGACCCATAACATATCAACTTCCAACAATAACACAAACAAGTTTGTTATTAAATTTTACAGTTACAGTTAAGCTGCTTTAACTGATGATGGGTATGTTCGAATAGAGCAACCGGTAGGGTGAAGAAGGACTGATTTTAAGCTTTTTGTAGAGCTATCGATGAAAAGTCGCCAGTTAGAATATATGCATGGCATCCAATGTCCTCGAAAAAACCCGTCAGGGCCGATTCTAGGGTGTCGGCCGCTCCACAAGAGTAATTTGCATATTTTGACTAATCTTTAACGTCTATATAAATCTTTCTTCAATTTCTATAATACTAAAATTTACTAGTCGTAAAAACGCATTTTATAACCTTTCTTCGGTGACATCAGAGGCAGGACGGAGGACGAGGATCAGGGAGGAGGATTGCTCCGAGAAAATTATCGAAATTGGCGCTGGGGAATGAAAAATACTTGAAGTTAATCTTTGGGGCCGTGGTAGCCCGATCGGTAGAGTGTCGGATTCGGGGCCGGAGGGCATAGGCGGATTTAGGACTGAGTTCCTGGGGGGGCAGGATTTTTTTTAGCAACATTTTTATTGTCCCCCCCCCCACTCTCATGTTTTTGTCTTTTACCTGTGATGCATAAGTCCATGCTTTACTTTTTTGTGTGTCGTTTTCATTAATGTGTGTTTTCATGCTGTCCTTTTTGAACTGACCTTAAGAGAGGGAGCCGGTATCAAGAGAGTGATGCAGGGCTCCCTTTAAAGTGGGAAATAGAATATCTCCAATTTTAGGGGGCTGGGGGTTTCTCCTCCGCAGGAAATTTTGTAAAATGGATATAAAATTCTGCATTTTGAAGCCTTTTAGAGGTTAATTGGATAGACATAGAAATTGATAACTAGATTATACAGTTGTACAGTTTAGTTCAAACTTTGTAAGAGACAGCCATTTTAAGTTTGTAAGAAAAAATAAACTATAGATTTCTCATTATAACAACCTTTTTTTTAATTATAAGTAGAGTGCAGAAAATGAAAAGGAATAGAGGTAGTGTATCATTCTTTTTTCCTGGCTAAAAAGATTAACAATCTGCAGTAGAATTAGAGCCCATTTTGCTTAGGATTTTCAAAGTCTTATCTAATTATTTTCAAGGACTCTAGAGTAAGTAAAATAAATAAAATTATTTAACGCACTTCATTTGTACTTTCCAGTCTCTGATATTTTAGTACTTGATTGTAAATTTTTACAATCCTGTTCTAACTTTGAGAAATAGCTATTTTAAATTTAAAAGAAAAAAGTAACCATAGATTTCTCATGACAGCAACTTTTCTTCTGTTGCAAGTGGGGCAGAAAACGAAAAGAAATAGAAGTAGTGTATTGTGTTTTTTTTTCCCCTGTGCTAAACAGATAGACAATATGCAGAAGAAGTAAGATAAAAACAATCAATACAAAAGAATTTCCAAATTACTGCATTCGGGATTGAATAACTAGCAAGATATGAAACATATGAGTCACAAAAATTTATTTCAAATATAGTTACAAACGTGAGAACCATTATTTTTACATTTTTAATACAGGATGTGGCAAGGAGCTGAATTTGACATAGTTTGGCATTCCTCCCCCCTCTACCATTTGTTAGACATTTTAAAATTTAAGGTTTGTAGCCACACGTTTTGAAGTATTCAAGGTTTTCAAGCACTTAAAAATGAAATTAGTTTTTTCAAGCAATTTCTATTTTTTAAGGAACGAATTTTTTTTTTGGGAGTTAGGGACCCACTTCAAAGCAGGGGCCTTAAGCAATAGCTTGTTTATCTTATAGGCAAATTTGGCCCTGTTTGTAATTCACTCTTACCTGCAAATTTTTGTTTGATTTTTTGTTATTTTTACGAAAATTTGTCAGCTTTTACGGCTAAAGGATTTTTACAATTTTACCAATCTTTGTTAGGTTTTTATAGACTTTTATGAAATTTCAGCAAAATTTTCCAAAAATTTTGATGACTCAATTATATAGATTTCAATAATGGCAAGGATTTTTTGTTTTAAAATTTTGGAAGATATGTTGTTACTATATAAAGTCCTCCCAAAACTGGGGTTCATTGCCCCCTATGCCCCCCCCTTATAAATCCACCCATACCCTTCTGAAATATTCAAAAAAGAAAAAAAAAATTTTTAATTTTTGGAAGATGTGTTGTTACTACATAAAGCCCTCCCAAAACTGGGGGGGCATTGCCCCCCTCTGACCCCCCATAAATCCGCCCATGCCGGAGGGTCCGGAGTTCGAGCCTCGATGGTCGAAGATCCATCTCGTCATTAAAGGGGACTTATCGCGACGTTAAATATGCTCGTGGTCACAATGTCCTCCAAGTGAAACGATACCTCTGGGGGTGCTAGCACCAGGTAGCTATTGGCTCCTGGTCCCAGTTCTAAATTCTAATTAACTGTTCGATCCGGTGATGGTGCTGCCATCTATCAGTATAAAAAAATAATGGAGGCAAGGCACTGAGTATTCAGTCCTTGACATAAATACTGTTGTACTCAGTTGTGACTCGGAATCGGAAATCTTTGGTTGTGTTCGGTTGCAAAGACAAAAGAGTCGAGTATATTCAAGGTGCATGGAGGAATTTTTGAAATTGACGTGAAATATCGCAATTTTAGGAACTTTTTCGAGACTTCAGCGAAAAAGTAATATTGGAGCTTAGGAAGGATCGGCGTTCTTCAAGAAAATTTTCCGAAACTGAACTTTTAAACACACAATTTTGGGTTACTTTTGTTGACGTTGCAAGAGGGAGAGAGAGGGTCTACCATCGAAAGTTTTGAAATGGAAGTTCAAAACGCAAATTATGCTGTGTTTGGTGACGGTAGGGGATCTTGCAGCTTTCCTCCGGTAATTTCTCGACACTATTGTTTCAAAAACCCATTTTTGGCTGTATTTGAAAACGATAGGGGGAACGTGAAAATATTCCGAACCGAAATATTTTTCTGAACTCAAATCCATTATAGGCTATTTTTGGGAAGGAAGGGTTTTGGAGTGCTTAAGCGGATACTTCTAAAAGCGCAATTTTATACTATCTTTGGTGACGTTAACGAAACTGGGAAGCTTCTACGGATCTTTCAAATATTTTTTGATATTAATAATTGAAAAATACAACTATAGACTTTTGTCCACCTCACGTCGACAATTGATGCGTATGCCCTAGCTCCGTGAAAAGTTATTTAAGCCAGGCAGTTCTCCTTCGGAATTTTTTAGAAATTGAAGTCTCAAAATCGTATTTTAAGCATTGTTTGACAACGATGGGACTAAGATCGGACGGGGGTTCAGTGTGCCCTCACGAACTGTTTGTTTTTGAAAGTGAAGTCAATTTCAGGCTAGTTTAGGCAGGAAGCTGTAGCTCCACGGAACAGTCTAAAAACGAAATTTTGAGGTAAAGTGGTTGCGTTGGAGAATTGAGGGATCCAGGGTCCTTCCCTGAAAGTTCTTGAAACTGATGTTTGAAAAACGCAATTTTAGTTAGTTTTTCAATAATACGTTAAGAGAGAGGGGGTGGGATTAGGGGCCTCCCTAAAGACGCTAATTGAGACTGGGGTAGGAATGTTTGCAAATGGATTTCGGGGTCTCCATCGCAAAAATTTTGAAAAAGAAATCCGAAAAGTGACATTAAGAAATTTTTGATGACATTAGGAAGGGCTGTGCTCTGAAAACATACACTGCTGGACATTGAAAATGCAACACCGAGAAGGATTCGTCAGAAAGTGATGAAATTTGGAAAAAAGACAGAGACAACAAGGAATAATAAATGATCTTAATTTCAAAATGATAAGAAGAACGGCGTCGGCTCAGTAGGATGTAGGACCACAGCGGACAGCAATACACGAAGAAACACATCTAGGCATAGAGTTAATAAGGGTGCAAATGGTGTCCAGAGGGATGGCTCTCTATTCCTTTTCAACCATTTGCCACGGTTCGTCTCCTGAATGAGGCAGGGACAGAGTCTACAAACGGCGTCCAATCACATCCCATACATGTTTGATTGGTGACAGGTCAGGAGAGTATGGTGGCCAGGGAAGCATCGTGTGCCTTGGAGAGCATGTTGGCATATGCAAGCACTGTGTGGTCGGGCGTTATCCTGCTGAAAAATTGCATTAGGTAGCCCTTGAAGGTAAGGGATTGCCAGCAGAAGCACATTATCCAAGTATTGTTGGGCCGTCATAGTGCCCTGAATACGAACTAGAGGTGATATGGAATTTTACGCAGTTGCGCCCCAAACCATTATGCCACGTTGTCGTGCGGTGGGACGTTCAGTTACTGCCGGATTAGATCTGTCTCCACGTCTACGCCATACACGTATGTGGCGACTATCACAGGATAAACAGAAGCATGATTCATCTGAGAACACGACAATTCACCATTCTGAATCCACTTCGATCTAGTCCGGCACCATACTAAACATTGCTGTCTATGTTGTGGGGTCAATGGCAGTCTTCTTAGCGGACGCCGTGATTGCAGAACATACAGGGTATCATTCACCTGCTACAGAAATGAGGAACAAGTGACTTGTGGGTCTGCTACAGCTTGTTGGTGGATCACTCTGGCTGCCCCTGCACCCCTCAATCTTGCCACATTTTGTTGTTCCAACCATCTTTGGCACAACTGATGTACCGTGCTTGCATCCATGTGGGTATCAGCTGCGATTTGACATATGGATCAACCTTTCCTTCTCAGTCTGTTCACCATATCCCTCGTAAAATCGTCTATCTGCTGGAAGTTCCTTCGTTGACGTCGGCCTGGCATTCTCTCGTGTTACACGTATTCTCCAAGATAAAATATTTCTTCGATAATTCTCCAGTCAGAAATAACGACACGAATATTGCCCATTCTGCAAGTTCCTTCCCTTATATCTTACTTCATGTGTGTTGGAGAGCTGTGCATTTCACATCCTTTACATTACTCAGTGATGTACTTCTACTCTAAAATTTGCATAAATTTTTGAACAACTTCTTGGTGTTGCATTTTCAATGTCGAGCAGCGTATTTTGGATTTTGGAGCCAACATTTTTAGGCTATGTTTGATTAAGTTAAGGTGTAAGGGGTGAATAAGAGACTTAATTGGGTGCTAAAGATCGATGGTTTAACCAGCGAAATTTTCCGAAATTAAAGTCCTAGAAACGCAATTTTAAGCCTTCTTTAGTTTCGTCATGGAAGTCATGGTATGTATTATTATCTTCGTTTTGGAGATACATTTAAATTTGCTTCTGGGGGCAAGAGACGTGTCCTCCTACCTGATCTGAAACCCGGCAGTTCATTCAGGATTTTAATTAGAAAAAGTCGTTGTAAAGGGGAAAAATTGCAAAATTTTGGTTCGTTACTCATATGTGTTTGACTCTCAGGGGAGTTCGCAATTTTCCACTTTCTCTCCACGCATCCACGATTGTTGAACACAGAGTTCGCTGTTTGAAATACTTGCAAGAGTATTTAATCAGTATAGCTTTTTTTTTTTAATAAATAAAATATGTCTTCATTGTTTAGGTCTAAAAAAAAAGGTTTGGGGGTAAACATTAGTGGCTGCCACTGTGCTCCTTTTAGAAAGCACCCTTTCATGCTTCAGGACCGAAGGGGCCATTTCCCCTCCCCTGTATCCATGCCTGATATCAGCTCTGTCACAAATTTTGCAACCAACTGAAGCATGTGTGTTAAGAGCAGCTATTAATGGACAATGAACCAACACAATGTTCCTTAACATTCTATATTTCTCAAACTATGCTATGCTGTCAAGAAATCAACACATACTTTGATAATTGAACATTTAAAATTCAGCATATTTATTCGACTTATTATAAGTGATCTTGTGAGAAATTCTTGAGGAATTTTGCTTGATTATAAGAACTATATGATGTGGCATGCGGTCGCCCCTTGCTTTAGGTCGGTGCACACGCTGCACACTAAGTAGGATCGGCCCTGAAACCCGTCACATTACTACAGTAACAAAATCCATCTTCTTTGGTAAAAAACACAAAAAGAATTTATGACAATCTCTTTGATCAGTTATTTTCACTTCATTTTCAAGCAAGTTCCACTGTTTTAATCAGGAACCTACAGTCTGCTTTATGCTTGGGCACGTTAATGTCTCGTACTAATTCATTGAACTTTGTCGAGCTGATGAGTGGGATCCTAGTGTTGATGCTGTCAAACTTTTCCAAGAATAGTTTCTTTTATTTCAAGAGGGGGAGGGGGCGCCAAAACGAGGTCGTGCTCTGTTTGGAAATGGCCTAGTTAAGTCCCTGAGCAGACGATAAATTTGCAAGAAGCATATTTAAAAATCAATTGAGGCAGTGAGAAGCAAAGGGATGCAAGTGGGCATTTCCGGGGAGATTGCCCCACTCGCCCCCCCCCCCCTTGAGACGGCCCTGTGAAGGTGTAACGCTTCTGTCTGATGTCATCAACAATGAAACTCGCGCCGCAGCATGATAACTTGATAATGTTTTTTGGTAATGTTTGACCATAGCTCCACTAGATGGCGCTGATGCTTTATTTGCTTATAAGTGTAAGCAAACCAAGTGGGGCCATGATTTGACATGCAGGGAAAGGCCTTATTGTGACAAGGCTGAACTGGATCCGGTAACTTAACAGTTTTACTGGTAAGACTGTCAATTCAGGGGAATGAAGAAACAAAAAAGTGGTCAGAAATGAACACTATTTACTGGAGCTTAGGGTTAATTCACTGGCGTTAGGCTTAGAATTTCAACTATCAAATTATCACCAAACAGGCAATTGCTTCGTTCAAATGTTCAAATGACAATTTTCACCCGTCATATCTTGACGGGCGATTTTCTAGTTTACTGAATGAAACACCAAATAATAAAATGTGAGTATGACTATATACCAACCTACATCAAATGAGAAGAGACATTACGAATCATTATAAACAGATTTTTTTGAAATTGCAATACTTCATTATCGTATCCAAATTCGCCAAATAAAGATTTTTTTTTTGGGAGGACCTTGCATGACCTTGTACTGGGGCCCCCCTGTTCAGAGGGATGAATGTATACATTCTCCAAAAACAAAAGAACTTTGTACAGTAAAGTACATTTTATAAAGATTTTTACTTTTTAGTATGCATATAATTATTCACCAACTGTATATGTCATAGTAATAAAAACAGAAAGCAAATGTGCTCGGTAAAATTAAGGTTGGAACAAAATTGAAAAGGAGCAATACAAAGTAATTTAAGTAAAAACATAAGATAATTTTATTCAACATGATGTATCTTAAGGTCTAAAAGCACAAAATGAAGAGACATCTTTATGTATTCTGATCACATATTTCCTTTCATCTGCCACCTTTCTTTAGCTTCAAAACTAAATTTAATGTAAAAAAAAAATCATTAAACTTTAAAAGCATGAAAGTATGGTTATAAGTAAAACTGAGTAGATTTTCATAGAAAGAAACTGGATAAAGGCACATCATTCTTTTGCAGTGAAGTGCTTAAATTGGAAATTTCAATATATGTTTAAAGCAGTACAGTTTAGCTATTTTTATAAGTTTATTTCCATAACACAAAAATACCATGCACGTTTATAAATATGTTACAAACAACTAAATTTTGGAATTGAAAATTATTTCTTTGTTACACAAGTTTCATCTCTAGCTCCATTAATACTTTGAGAATTTATTTATAGTTATCATATTACCGTACTCGAATAAATAATGTTTTTATGCATAACCTTTAAAATATAATCGCAACAATACATCTACAACATACAATTAAAAAAAAAAAAAACCTAAGTACTTTTCATAATGTCCTCATCAGAACAAAATAACTTTTCCCGATCAGAAAGGACAATTTAAGTATTCTTATAGTTTTAAATTATTATTCCGTCAAAATGACACCACAATCAAAGAAAAGTGCAGCTCAAGTCATGTAGAGAATGTTTTATCATTATCTAGCTTTTAATCATAAATTTCAGTGTTGAAACATTCATACTTTTCTTAATAGGAGAGTTTGGTTTGAAATGACTTGAGCTGCATTTTTCTTTGTTTGTGGTGTCCTTTTGATGGAATAATTGAAAACTACAGGAATACTTAAAATTTGCTTTCTGACCCAGAAAAGTTATTTTGTCTTTTTGAGTGCCGAATGAAAAGTGCTTAGTATTTTTAAAATCTCTTTACATAGCCAGGTAATTGATTATTGATACAGATGAGGATAAAAATCCTACGAGAGCAACAGTAGTGAATAAAAAATTTCCTGCTTGCTTTAGAGAAGCCATAATTCAAAATTTTCACTATGGTTACTTTTAATGTTACTGCTGTAATGCAATGAATTTTTGTAACAAAGTAACAACGGGTTTTATATTTAATCATTAAATGGAGAAATTACATGAAATGTACTGTTTTCCATCTTAAACCAAAGAAATAATTTTTTTTTCAGAATTATTTTTTTAGCGCTGAGATGTACCTTGAGATTAAACAAATCATTTAGTAAAATCCCGAAGCCTCTAAGTGGTTTAGATGCTGAGATATAAGCATCAAAATTTCTGTGACAAACAAGCCAAATAGACCCTCGTTTTACGTTGGGGGAACGTTTTACGTTCCACAGAAATGCCAAATTTCTCCAAATTTTAGCAGTAACAGAGCACCCACAGATAATGAATAGCTAGCTCCTGCTGGGGGAGAAGCAAACTTTCTCTCACATAGACAGTAATATGTAGATTAAAAATAAGTTCTGGAATTGCATTCAACTTAGTGCTTATATTCTAATTATACTCTTTAAAAAAAATTGAAAGTTTTTGCATCAATCTTACTTCTTCATGGGATGTGAGCCACACAGTAGAATCAGATTACCCTAATGTGAACTCAAATTCAAAATATTATTGATTGGTACGGAACTTCTTCTAATCATGTACTAGTGCTTTAGATTCTACTCTCCTAGCAAGGAAATTCCTGCCTAGCCTACTTAGCCAAATATAAGTGCACAACATGGTCAATCATTACATTAAACCTTAGAATTATAATAAAATGCGCTAACGTAATTATTACTCCTCCTCCCCCCTTTTACTTTGTGAGGAAGTATGAAATTTCTATTTTTATGCTTAGGTAAAAAATGGCACAAGTTAGTGCAGAAAACCTATTTTGGCACTCTCTAGTAATAATCAAGGATTCCTATCCCAGGGGAGAAAATTGGTTCCAGTTCGTATTTTTATGCCTTATATGCAGGGGTGTGTGCAGAGCTTCAGTAATGGAGGTACCACTATACCAGAGGTAAAAAAATTAGGTGACTGTATGAACAGGTGGCATCTAATTTTTTTCAAATGCATCTTGAATACAGAGGATTTAGCTTCTGGTTTAAAATGGACTCAGAGGGTCAAAACTAGAGCTAAGTATTAGAAATATGAACCTAATCGTAAGCATAATATATTCACTCAGAAATGGGGGGTCTAAAGGTTTCTCCCCCGCTAATTTTTCAAAATTATGGTCAAAAAAGAATATTTTAGACTATATTTGGTAATGTTAGGAGGGAAAGTTCAGGATCCCTCCTTACTTCCGTCCATTTTTTCAAAATTAAAACTTTTAAAAATGCAGTTATTATCTCTGATTATGTTGATAAGTAAAGGTTAAGGGGCTCACTCCCACAAATTGTTTGAAATATAGCTCTAACAATGCAATTTTAGACAATCTTTAACGATGTGGTAAAGAAAATTTGGTGGTTCTTCTTTGGAAAGTTTTCAAAATTAAATGGAAAACTTAAAACAAAGTTTAAGACCATCTTCAATGATGTTGGCGAGAGTAGGGGGGTGTTGGATGCTCTCCCGGAAAATTTCCGAAGTTAGTTTTTAAAATGCAGTTTTTAGAGGATCTTTGGTAATGTTAGCGGGCAGAAAAGTTTGCAGACACTCCCTTAGCATTTTCCGAAACAAATGCAATCGTAGATCTTCAATGGTATTATCAGGGAGTTCGGGTGAGCTCCTCGGAAAGTTTTCGAACTTGAAGTTCTAAATTAGAAATTTTAGACAATCTTTGGAGATATTAAGTTGAGGGGTGGTTCGGGGGTCCCCGGAAATTTTTACAATATGAGGTCCTAAAAACGAGATTTCAGACAATCATTAATGATGGATAGGGTGTGTTTCTTGCAGATTTAGGTTGAGCGTTTCTCGAGGATTTGAGGGGGAGCGCTACCCTTAAAGCTTTTCAGAATTAACGTTCTAAATATGTAATTGTAATCCATCTCTGATGAAGATAGTGGAGAGGATGGGGCTTTGGAACTCTCCCCCCGGAATTCTTTCAAAGTCAAACTTTCAAAAATGCTCTTCTAGGCTACCTTTGGTAACGTAAAATAAAGGGATAAGTTTCGTGGATTTCTCTCCCTTCCTCTTTTAAGCTATGTTCCTATCTTCTTTTTTGTTTTAAATTTTCATAAAAATATTGTGGAAACCCTTTCTTGAGTTTTTCTTTTCCAAAAATATTTGAGTGCTTTGGTTTTAAATAATGAAATTTACGATTTCCAGCCTGATAATTTTATTTCTTGGAATTACAAGCATTTGTGGTCTCAGTAAAAATATTTTAATATTTTAGACCAGCGGTTTCCAACCAATGGAGCGCGGCCCACTTACTGGGCCGTGGACACTGGTTGAGGATGTTAACCTAGACAAATCTTGGGGTGTCAATTTCCATTTTTTGCGAAAATTCACCTTTTAGATGTACCACCATTCAAAAGCTCACCCTGGCTCATAATACCAATAAGGAACTTTAAGATTAAGATTATTCATATTTCTTAGGAACCTTCCCTTATACCTGAAAATGAAATCTAATGAATCAGAAGCTTCTCTAAAGAAAATTGCCAAAGAAACTAGAATTAGCTTCAAGCTTTTAGTTAAAAATGGTTCTTCTTTGTGGTACTGGCATGATTAACCAGTGAGTTGAGACACTTGAAAGGCTTTTTGACAATCTACCCATTTGAATGAGACTTTTCATTGCAGTTAAAAAAAAAAAAAAGGTTGAAATGCATTGAATGTTGCAAGTTATTTGAGACTAAAACTCTCCAGTTTCAATCCAGCTATTAACTCTTTCAATAAGGAAAAGCAGCATCAAAAATCATATGGAGCTTTAACTTTGATGACTTGTTTTTGAGTTTTCTTAAACTATGCCAGCTAAGTGAATGCAATAAAGTTATTTTCGTAAAAATTATTTTGCAAATTGTTCTTATACAGTGTATTTATATCAGTGGTTCAGTATGAATGGAGAACAGGATTAACGTCTCCAGAACTCTTGTTTTTAACACTTTCAATCCTAACACCGTATATTATTTACATTTAAGGACAGTTATGAGCAGATTAGAGACGTACCGAGTACTCGGTAACTATTCGGTACTCGGCCTACTCGGCCAATTTGCCGAGTACTCGGTACTTGGCCAAATTTTTACCAGATACTCGGCCAATACCGAGTAGTTGCAAAAAATTGAATATTGTTCAAGACAGATATTACAATTAATAATAAGCGCAGTATATAATATACTGCAATCAGTAACAATTCAAATTTACAAGCCAAGGTTAAATTTTGAGAAGAATGAAGTTTATATTGCTTCAATGGAATAACCTTTATTTTAATGTCCCAAAGGTAATAAAATTTATTTATGAAAAATTGGGCAAAAAAGGTAAGTATAAAAAATATGGAATTTTTATATCATTAAATGGATTTTTGCTACAAACAAAAATTATTTATAAGGAATATAAAAATAAAAGCAAACAAAACAGCGTTAAAAGCACAAATGTGCAGGAACACTGCAGACATGTATTTTGGCATGACAAGGAACGCCTTTTTCAATTCATAAAATGTGAGCTCATGGATTTAAAGACATCCGACAAAAGTTGGATTTTTTTTGTTGAATGTCTTTACGTTCATTGACTCACGTTTTATGCCCTGAAAAAGATGTTCCTTGTAACGCAGAAGCACGTGTCTGCAGTGTTCCTGTATTTGCTTTTTCAAATTTTTTATGTTAGGCGGACTAGAACTATAATAGATTGGTATAATTTGTTTTAATTCCAACTTGATTAATCATACCTTTTATTTATTCGTTTATTTTTAATTTAAAAAATAACTTTTTTCTAATATTTTTGACACAAACAAAATCTTTTAAACAATGCATAATTAAATTTCAGCTGGAATTTTGTTTTAAAACTATTATATGGACATGAAGGTCTATACTACTATTCCAATAAGTTCAAAATGTACTACGTATGTGTCGGCGGTTTTTCTTAAAACATAATTGGTACTCGGTAACTCACTACTCGATAACTCGACCAAAGTGCTACTCGGTACGTCTCTAGAGCAGATGCCACCCCCTACCCCCTCCAGAAAGTAAATTTTGGCTGTAAAAGCATTTAGAGGACCTCAATGGTGTTTTCCACAAAACTGGTGGGCTGCAACTATAAAGGTTGGGAACCGCTGTTTTAGACTGATGAGGTACCATTTAGTGATACAGGAGGGCTCTTGCCAAGTGTGGAACAGGAAGAGGGGTGGCCATAATTTGCCAAGATTATTTCGAAAAAATATTATGAGATCATTAAAGTTAATTTATTTAATGATTTTTTCAAAGAAAATTAGTTACAATAGAGCTAGAAGGAAAAATGAGACAATACAAACCCTAATGCCCCCTCCCCTCCAAAAAAAATTAGAATTTTGCATGCATTTTCCTGGGTCTGCTTAGTACTCCTACACTGCAGTGACCTACCTGGGAGGGGTGAGGGATTTTTGAGACATTATTCAAATAAAATATATACTACAGGGTTCGTACTCAATTTTAGAAATAAAATGAAGGAGTTTTGGAGGAGTTTTGAAGGAGTAAAATGAGATGATTTTCAAGGAGTACTAATGGGCTGTCCTTAAATGATGTTGCACTTATGTTTTTCAGCATGTTTGACTTTAACCCCTTCCGCCTTCATCACAAAGTGCAACACTTCATCTTTCTCTTCCTCTTGTCACATGTAATATTGTTTTAAAACATATTGTTATAATAACTGTGTGATGTTACTTTTTGTCACCCTCTCTCTTCCCCTTGTCACAATTTCATGAACCTGTCTCCCTCTGCAGGCATGACATCACTTGTGAATGAGCCATTTTACAATATCATAACTGCGATTTGCTAAACAATTGTTTTTCTTTTTAAATCACTAAATATAGTATATCTGCTTAGGTATTTTCAAACATTTAAATAATAATTAGACAAACTGACTTTTGCAGTTGAGAGTGTGGTGGAGGGAAAAGCAATAATCATAAAACTTGAAAAAATAGCCAAGCACCATTTAAAGCATGGTTTACTTCATTTATAAAACTCTTAGTCACCTAATAATATTTTCACCTTCAACTTTTGTAACTTCTACGATCAATATGTAAATCGCATCTTTACGAAAAAATAAACACTTGAAAATACTTCATTAAAATCACCCTTATACCTACGCCTTTGTGAGGAAGTTAAGTTGTCAATCGAAGTATTTCAAGTTACTGTCATAGAGGAAGACTATGTAGTCTTGAACTAAAAAAGAAGGAGTTTTGAAGGAGTTCAAACCAAAATGAAGGAGTTTGAAGGGCCCTTCGAAAAAATTTCCTAAATGAAGGAGCGTACAAACCCTGTACAAATTAAAAGGGGAGTAAACTCCCCCCAGAAATAATACAAAACATCATCTAAGCCTGCATTTTTAACCAAAAAAAAATTTCCAGAGAAGCGTCTCCCTGTCTATCACCAAAAACATTCTAAATCACCTCAATTTTAGCTTCATACATGTTCAGAGTGGGAGTCCCAGAAAACTCCGCCCCTAATATTATCGAAGGTCGGCTAAAAATAATATTTTTGGAGCTTCGATTTCGAAAAGTTTCAAGAGAGGGCATTGAATCTCTCCTCGTTCTAACACCACTTGAAATCGTCTAAATTTGACGTTTTTTCAAACTATAGTTTCGAAAATTACTGGGAGAGGACCCCTTGCAGCCCCCTCTCTAATTTGGTCAAAAGTAATCTACAATTGAGGCAGTGATAAGCAAAGGGAGGTAAGTGGACATTTTCATATTTTGAGTAAAATGCATATAAAGATAACTTCCCAGGTAGGCTTCCATTGATTTTTTTTCTTCTAAATCATGCTGTACAGTAGCACCTACCAGGGCTACTAGTACTAGTTCCTGCCTCAAGATAGAGGAGAGGTTCACCTACCATTTGCACTGGTTCAAGGGTGCCCATATGCAAAATTTTAAGGGGGGAGGGGAGCTCAGATATTTTCCCCATGGTTTAACAGGATATTTTCCCCATAGAAACTGATTTCAGTACAGATTAGAGTTATTGAAATTTGACATTTTTAACAACTTATTCATTAATTACTGGAGAAGAAATGTTTTTACATTTCTGCAAAGAAAAAAGTATTAAAAGCAAGAAAGTCCTAACTTCAAGGGGGGGGGGGGCTTCAGCCCTCACTTGCTCCCTCCCCCCATAAGGGCGCCTTTGTACTGGCTATCTCTGAATTTTTGATTTTGCCAGTTACATCCCTTTGCTTCTCACTGCCTCAATTGCGTTTTTAGAAATTCAACTGCAAAATTTGCCAGGGCAGGAATCGTGAACCTCTCTTCCTCCAACACCTAACATAATGAAAGATCGTCTGAAACTGCGTTTTTACAACTACAATTTCGAGACTTTTCTAGGGGAAAAATGGGGGGAGGGTGTCATCCTTAAAGTTCACTTGAGATGCTAGACCCCATAGGAGCTCTTCTAAGCAACTTAATTTTTCACACGAGCATCTTTATTTTTATTTCATGAAAATTCCTTGATATCTTTTAAAGAGTTAAAATGTTATGAACTTCATTTGTGTAAAAAAGGGGCAAACAAATCGTTTGAAGGGTGTCAAAAAGAGCTCTAATTCAAATTTACAACCTGACTTGATTTTACAAATCAAAAGTTATTCCTTTCTGCAGTACCGTTTCATGAAAACTTTTTTTTAAAACTATCATAACAAAGATGAAATGCGTAAACAAAAAGAAATGATGAAAGCTGGGTGAGTGATGCAAAAGCTGGTTAGGAAAAATTTCTTTGTCAGTCAGCCACAGCCACCTGAGCCTCATTTCAGCTGCCTGCACATTACAGCAAAACTAACAATATGGTGCTCTGGACTTTTAATCTCGTTGTTGTTTTATTTTTAAACTAATGGCGGTACCCCTGGTGCACGCCTTTGGCTATATGAAGTTCTACTCTCTCCTGGCATTGGTATATGACTAGAAATGGGGGCTAACTATAGACAGAGTATCTGCTACATTTCCAGTTTTGAAATCCATGACTTTCCCTGACTTCTGCTTGTACTTTAAATGACTCACGGAATGAAATTTTTCCAGAAAAAAACATTAATTTTTCACAAGGCTATACCAATTAAAGTTTTGTGAAAATTCAATTGTAACCATCTGATCTATGCTTTGAACACATGTTTCTAAAAACTCAAATTAAAGTGAAACGTAACTAGCTCAGGTACTATTAATTATTAAAAAAAAAAAAAAAAAAACTTACAAAACTTTTATGGCAGATAAGAATTTACATGTAAACAAATTTATTTTTTTTTCCGAAAAATTTGGTATAATACACAATATTTTTTAAATCAATAAAAATAGTGAAAAAAAATGCAAAATGATTTTTCAAAATAAAAGAAACTTCAAGCATGCAGCAATGATGTAAAACTACTGGTCAACAGCGAATTATTTAAACTTGACGTCTATTATTGTTTTCTTTATTTTTTCTTTTGAAATTTTATAAATAAATATTTTATTTTATGAACAAATAATGAATCAAAAACTTTTTTTTCTAAAGCTAGTAATTTTCTAAAAAAATCTATCACTAGCAATAATTTAGTAATTATTAAAATTATGTTTAAAATAAATAAATAATTAGAAAAAAAATATTAAATTAACAATTACTTAGTTTACCAGACATTACCCATATATTACCAAAGTTTTAGGATAAGCTACAAATATTGTACAATTCCTAAATTTGGGTGACTTTCAACATTTTCAGACTGTTTAAAAATTTTACATTTGAAACTTCCTGATTTCTGAATTTTATCAATGTGCTTTATGTCTTTAATTAAATATTTAGACCAATTTTACTTTCTAAAATCTTCATTAACTTAAGACACTGCTATGACTCTGTTCAATTAATATGGATGACTTAAAAATCTGAGCAGCAAAAAATGAGAGCAGCAAAATTAGAAGTCTAAAAGTCCTCACTACACAATTAGACACATAAGGAGGGCTAAAAATAATGCAGATCACATTATTATAAATGTCCAAACGATAGAATCACATAATAAAGAAAAACGAGCGAGTATTATAGAAGCAGATGTAATTGGATTTCGAAATGTGTGAAAACTTGGAACTGCCGCGTAAAAGTATAAGAAACGGCTAAGATGCGTAAGTTTTGCACTTAATCTGTAGAGTTCGATAACTATGCACATTCTAGGACTCAAAATACATGACTAGTTGTCAGTTTCTACGATTTTTGAGCATTTTTTGCTCAAAATCATGACTTTCTATGACCATTTTCAATCATAATCGAAATCCACGACTTTCCAGGTGGGCGGACACCCTGTATAAAGAAAGAGGGAAACTTTTTGATAATTGATTGAAAAAACTAAAAACAGGAGAAAAAACGGGAAATCGGGAGATGGACGGACATAAAAACCGGGAGTCTCCTGTAAAAAACAGTATATCTAGTAAGTATGAATATTTGAATATGTAAAGCAATGATTTTCATTGTTGACAAAAAGTTAAAATAAAAATTAAGATGCTGCAGATCGATAGCATAGCTAGAAATTTTAAGCAACTTTTATTCTGGAACCTATTTCTAAATAATTCTAAAATAAACAAAAGAAACAAAATAACAATGCCAAGATTTTGAAAATTAAAGCATGTACAGGAAAATTATAATACTTACGTCCAGTGAATTTTCTGTTGTTTTTTCAATGTTTTAATAGCATTTTGTTGCTCTAATTTTTCAGAACATTTTTTTGCTTCAAATGCTTTTGCAATTTTAACAGCAAACTGAAAAAAGATATAAAATAAATGAAAAGATCAATTCCAAAAATTTTGAAAATTTTCTTTGTGCACGTGTTAAAATTCCATCAACCATTTTTGTTAAACTAGAAAAAGCTTTGCCAAATAATGAGATTACTAGAATATACTACTAATACAAAACATGCATAAAATAACTTGATGGTTTTTACTCCTTTCCTTATTACTATAATAATTTGACACATTAGAAGAGTAAATTTGGGCCTGAATTATGCTAACTTTCATGGTTGATGGTATTTTGCACATATTTTAAATCCAATATTTTACCTGTCTGTTGGCAAGACTATCACTTAAAAGTTCTGCTTTTTCAAAGTCACCTTCTTTTATTGCATCTTCTATCATGTATTCTAGTTCAGTCTTAAAAACAAAACAAGATAATAGTTAATATAGCAAAATTAACAAACTTTAACTGTTTTCACCCAAAAGCTCTTTTTTATTTTTTGCATTGAAAATGGGTTTATGCTGAAACATTTCTGATATTCTTATTGCTGTTTGGGCAACTTTAACATTGTTATTGTGCTTTTAACATGCTGTTAAAATGTGAACACTTTATTTATAATACTTTGCAAGGATTAACTAATAGGGATGAAATTCAATGCACAAGAACAAAGTTTAAAATAAATAAATAAATGCTCAGTTACTTAAAAACTAAAGCAGGACTTAATGATAACATTAAAAAATAAATTAAAAAAGTCACTTATATACCTTTATTTAAATAAAGTTTGCATACATTTTGGGTAGGTAAAAATAATTTCAGTTTTAGAAGAAAAAAAAAATTCTCATATATTGAAACATTAATAAAATTTTTAAAATTATGTTATGTGTGACACATGCCAACTCACATTGAATTTTTCTACATTTTGTTTTCTTTATTTTATTTTACCTGCATGAATAAATTAGGGCTTTTTTTATAACAAAATGTATTGGAGCCCAATATTCATGCATAGTCTGAAACTTCATTAAATCTAAAAATTCTTCGACAGAAAGAAGTGCAGAAGTTGAGCTCTTGCATAAGCTCTCATGCAAATATAAATAAAAGCAAATGTGATGACTAGAAACAGGCTCTGGGCCCAGCTAGGCTGGTCTTAGTCAAATTATTAGTCTCCAATGAAGATCAATGGTCTTCTTAAAGCTATCCACCCCTTGCTCATTACCGCCTCTTTAGGTAAGCTATTCCAAATGCCCACACCCCAACTAAAGTAGTAATTTTTTCTAATTCCTAGGTTAGCCTGAGAAATAATAATTATTATTGTGGGTTGGGTACTAAATTTAGAACAATCAACCAGTTAAGTTAGTGGCAGTTTTCAGGAACAGGATATGCATGGATTTTGACTAAAGTATTTTTACAAAACTCATTTTTAGTTCTAATGAATCATTTTGCGACACTATCATTAAACTACAAATTTGTATTAGTATTCTAATGGTGAATATGTATTTAAAATGGAGTGATGGTTGGGAACCGTTTGAGGATAAAAACTTAATTTCTTTGATAGCCATAATTGAAAGATATTTTTAAAATTATGCTAACTAATATGAATACAGGATATTACTATCATTTACTAGTTTCTCAATTTCTGGTTAGCACAAGCCAATTCTATAGATGCAGTGCAGATGTTAGGCCCAAAGATCAACGCCACGATAACTCAACGCCAGGAATTGGAAGATGGAACCTCTACCAAAAATAAGAAATTTCCCTTTTTTTAACCATAGAAAGTAATCATATCCTTTCTAAAACTTAATCACATCCTCCTCTGAATTTTTATTTGAGACTGTGCCACAGCAATTGTAGTAAATGTATATAAATGTCTTTAAAAAACACATTAAGATACTCCACTTGAGAAAAAATTAAATGACTTTCTCAAATGAAATACTTTTATAGCTATACTATGTAATGATACATATATACAGTAGACCCTAGTTCTACACTGATTTGATTATACGTGGATTAAGATTTGATCCTTTTATTTTATTTTACGCAAATGAGTTTTGATTCTATGCGGATGCGTAGAATCCTCATCTGCCACCGGGTTTTCTTCTCTGGGTCGGTTGACTTGTAATCATTATCAGTTTCTCTCTTGACTGAACAACTTGGTTGTTCTTCATTTGAAAGATCAGATTCATCTTTCATGACTGAAACGCACTCAGTAACTTTTCGTTTTAAGGCATAGGCTTTTCTTTGAAATCTTTTTTTCAACCAAGTTCCAAAGTTCCAACTTTTCCTATGCCATGTTTCCTCTGAAGATAGGAAATCTATGTTCAGAGATCGGTATCTTCTTAGATTTTTCACAAGTACATTTCATGTAAATTGGACATTCACAAATGTCTGGGGTCATTTTACAAGTGCAAATAACATTCATTACGCACTTACACGCAGAGACGTCAAAGAGTTTCCTTGCTTCACTTTTAAATTTATCAATCTTTTCTTTAAACTTTGGTTCATCCTTGTCTCGGTTGTAAGATCTCATGAAATTGAGATATTTTTTGTAGAAGATATCAATGAGCTGAGCAATTCTTTTCAGGGAAACTGTAGGAATCAAGTCCTTATCAAAGATATATTTTGCGCCACTATGTCCTTAACAATGGAAAAACTTACTTTCGTGTTATTGACTTTTATAGCTAACTCAAATCTCTCTTGAAAGCAACTGTGAAGTACATTTTCATAAGTAGGGAGCTTATTTGTTGGCAAATCTCTCGGGTGGCCAAATATAGGGCACTCAAAGGACTTTCTCGTAATTCTTTTCTGCAAAGATGGATTCATGTTTGAAACACGTTTAGCAGAGCAAATCGACTTCACACGAACATTAGAAACATTGAGAAATACTGATGCCAGCACGACTGCTTTATTCATTTATGTAAGATACCTATAGATACAAGCCAACTAAAAAGCTCATAAATTCAAGATCGTCAGGCGCTAATGGGGCGTATTAGTTGCATACATTGTACTGAGCGGCATAAACAAATATGAGTCTCGTGGGATTAAAGGGCCATGTGGACAATATCACAGGCAGGCTAATACTAAAATATCACATTTGTTTTATAAACAAACGTTCTTTCATAAGTATTTCATACCGAACTTATGAGGATCGTTAAACTAAAATAAAAAAAAAGCTGAAAAAGAGCTTAAAGTTTACATTTTTTCAAACATGTAGGTTCGTTGCGCGATCGGAAGATACTGTTTTATTTCAAAAAGATATATATATATATATTTTTTTTGCTTTGAAGTCTTCACTAAACGTAACTTCTCCGTTCTGTAGCCTGAAAAAGTACATTGAACCAAAAATGTTAAAAATTAGGAAAAAACCTGAAATTCTCAACTTTTTCGATTTTTTAGGCTTGTTTCCGGATCAGAAAGTATTATTCGATTTCAATTTTTTTTTCTGAAGGCTTTACCAGTCGTAACTTTTCCATCTTAGAGCCTTAAAACAAAACATTAAAACAAAATTTTTGAAAAATCACTAAGAAAACGCGAAATTTTCCATTTTTTTCAAATATTCAGGCTTGCTGCGGGATCGGAAGATATTATCCGATTTTTAAAATTTTTGTTTTATTTTGTAAGTCTTTACCAATCGCAACTTTTCCGCACTATTACGATTCGAAAATAAAAACTTTGTTTTTTTCGTTCCACCGTAGTGTACAATTTTCTAAGAAATGTGTTTCACAAAGCCTTTCTTCCCTTGTAAGCGATTGCGCTGACAGAATTTGTTCTAATTCCCAAAAAGACTTAACTAGCTCACCAGTAGTAATACTTAAACTATTAACAGACCTAGATTCTAAGTTACAACAACTAAATGTTGTGGCTCCTGCAATTATCCACCCTAATCCAGAACTTACTGCGAACGGAAGATTTTCACCATGTTTTATTACCTCTCCGTTTGTTTACAAGCGAAAAAAAATACATTTACCCCAAACAGAATGTTTATACTATCTTTCTTAAAATAAGAAGGATCTGCCAACAATAAGTCCTTACACTCATTTAAAAATTTCACAGGGGTAGTTGAATTGGGTAATTCCTCACAAATTTTATCAATTACGTAAGCGGAGTTTGCTATCTTAAATTCAGTGTCAAAATGAGGAGAAAATATTAACTCGACTGCTCCATAGTTTAGCATGTTAAAACTTCCTAGACAAGAAACTGAAATTTGAGTAGGGTTATTTTTCAATCCCAATTTCTTAGCACACTTTTTCCTAATGAAATTTTTTTTGGATGCCGTATCAAGCAAAAATTTACAACTAATCCACTCATTTTGAGAATTCCTAGTCTTAATTACAGCAGTGCATAAAAGAACAGATGAATTTCTATTATTCATACTAGTTCAGAATTGATTGCCATATGAATTATTTGTTCATACTATAGGCGTTATTCATTTTTATGATTTAAATCTAAACCCATTTCTACTAAACTGGAAATAAATTCTTTACACCTATAGAAGGAAAACTAGGTTTCTCCCTATTTTCATTTTCATAATGTGGTGGTTCATTTTCACTATGGTACTTTTTCCCACATTTGAAACAAGTATTACCGCTTTTACATTTTCTAATTAGATGCATATTTGAGAAGCAATTGAAACACAGTTTGTTTTGTTTTACGAAATCAAATCTTCGCGGTACAGTTAGATTACGAAATTTTGCTCACTTCAATAAGTAATGATTATCTTTACAATATGAACATACAGAAACCGCAACCAACGCATTAACTTTAGAATTCGTAGGTTTTTGAACTTTACCGATTCAACTCTTACTGTTTTGAAGCATTCTAGTGTAACTTTTTAGAAACTCGATTAAATCCCTAAGTTTTGGAATTTCAGAATTCTTTAACGGGCGTTCCCACCATAATTTAGTGGAAGTGTCTAATTTTTGTAATGTTAAATACAATATTAAGGTATCCCCAAAATTATCAACCCTTTGACCCAGCGTTTCTAATGAACGAATTATTTCATTGACATTATCTACCAAGGTCAACAAAGCAGAAGCAGATTCATTTTGAATGCCTTGAAGATCCAAAAAAGCGTTTAATATGAGCAAAAGTTTGCTCTCTTGTATTTGAATATCATTCATCTAACAAATTATATGCAATTTTAAAATTACTATCAGATATTGGAATAGAATTGATAATTTTTGCAGCATCACCTTTCAATGAGGCTTTTAAATATTGAAGCTTTTGAGCATTAGATAGATTCATTTTTTGTTACTGTTGCATTAAAAAAGATTTTTAAACGTTAGCCAGTTGATAATATTGCCACCGAAATTTGGCAAGGAAAGTTTCGGTAGCTTTATTGTTTCACTCCTGTAATTTGTTTTATCTGCGCTATTTAAAATGGAAACGTTTAACTCTGGTTTTTTCTGCTCGTTTAGTTTTTCTCAGCACGAAATTTGTATTAATTTTTCGTTATACGCATTAACACTTTCTAGCTCGCTATGTAGTTCTTCAAGATTTTCAATTAGCGCTTCAATCTTGCAGTCAATATCTTTCAATTCAGACTCCTTTTGCTTTAACAGTTCTAAATTTTCAGATAGTTCCTCAAAGTTAATGTCTTGGTCTTTTAGATTGCCTTCAATTTTCTTTATGTAATTTGTCACTGCTCTTCCTATGATAGAATGTTTTGCTTTAACACGTGTCAACTCAATTTCACTTTCCTTGGTGTCTTTAGACATTTTCGGCTATTTAACAGTGACTAATTTGAAACTTGAAATTGCTACTCACCTCCTTTCATGTAAAGGATTCGAATTGTAATGTGTAAGCTATTTCACTCTGTACGTCTTCAACTTGCGTTACATTCCTTCACAAGCCATTTTTTGTAACATCTGGCTCAATGAAGCATGTTTCTTCTTTAGTTTAACCTATCAACAAGTGGACTGTACGATTTTTATTGAAACTTAATTACTTACAAGTGCAAGCAACATGCTTTCAGCCGCTCGGAACCATAGACTGCTCATTCGGTTCACAGTCAGGGTTTTTAACCAAATATAGGTGGCGCTCCAACCGTGAGTAAACAAATAAGCAAGCTGCTCTTCCCCACCCTGTGTTATGCTGCTGAAATACACCATTTTGCTTTCATCTATTCAAAATTCATTAATTGCATTTTATTTTTCCTCTATAGATTACAAAGTTAAATCTTTTTGAATTTTTTACATATAGTCAACTCTCGATAACTCGAAGCCTTATAACTCTAATATTCCTTTATCTTCTCATTTGATCCCAATCCAAACACTGAGAGAACTTCCTATAACTAAAAGGTTTCACCTGGTCCTTGTGACTTCAAGTTACCAATAGTTTACTATATAACTATAAGCTAAACTTAAACTATACAATATTTATCAAATTTTCTTTTTGTTCAACAAAAAAAAAAGTGTTTTGCCTTTAAACTTGAGTGTTGCAAAAATGCAGCAGGTAATTTATTTTTAGGCAAAAAATTATCACTTTAAAGTTTTTAGAGAATAGGGAGGGGATAGATATTCAGTACACATTATAGTAAAAAACAAAACATGTATAATAAAGTATAAATACAGTATGTTTCCACACCTTAGGCTGGGAGGTAGAGGTGCAGATTAGCAATCACCATTAGCCAAATGGCGACCAAAAATTCTGAATGGCTACCAAAAATTTCAGTGCCAATCACCACTGGGTGACCAAAAAAATAAAAAATAAACTTCTCTGAAATTTTTATTATCTCTTGCATTGTGCTTCGGAAGCAGTTTTTCATGCCCCTCTAGAGCGTGACATCACTTATTGACGTGCAAGAAAAGTTGAAATGTTGCCTCTCTCCTTACTGATTCACTGATGCCTTGCGTTTGATACGTAAAACCAGCTGCAGGCATTGTGCATTCAGGGGGGGGGGAGGGGGAGTGAAAAGCCCCTACAGTCCAGTAGGAACGATCCCCAAATCCAATCAAAGTCAAATGATTGATTTTATTTAGGGAGCCATGTTGAATTTGAAATCGTATTTCGCGCAAAAAATTGCATCTTGTGATAGAAATTTCAATCCTTTTGTCTCTTGTAAATATTTTAATATTTTTGATAATCAGAAGTTATTTTGACACAGGCTACCTTAGATTAGCTTATTTTATGTTTATGTTTAACCAATGGATTTATTTTTGGACCAATTCTTCCATTGTGATCGTACATCGTGGGGAACTGCTCCTCGTGATTGAGATTTCGATCTCTTTGCATATATGAATCGATCTTTTTGCATAATCTTGTACATATTTTGATATTTTTGACAAGAGAAAGTTGTTGTGACATATGCTACTTTAGATTAGCCTGTTTTATATTTTAATTTTAATAAATGGATATGCTTTTGAAGCTGAACTTTGAAATCATACTTCACGGAGATTTGCATCTCGTGCTTGATATTTCAATTCTATTGCATCTTGTAAATATTTCCATATTTTTGGCATCTGAAGTTATTTTATGGCAGGCTACCTTAGATAAGCTTATTTTATGTTTAATTTTAATGAATGGATTTATTTTTGGACTCATGCGTCCCTTGCAATTGTACTTCGCAGGAAATTGCATCACATGCTTGATATTTCAATCCTATTGCATCTTGTACATATTTTAATATTTCTGACAATCGGAAGTTGTTTCGGCATAAGCTACTTTAAATTAGCTTATTTTAAGTTTTATTTTAATAAATAATAAATGCATTTATTTTCGCGAGACATGATGACATTACACACGGGATTCATGAAAAATTATTTCCAGCATTTGAAATTTCAATCTATTTATACCCTTCAAATGTTTCAAAGTTTTTGACACTTGAAAACTTTATTTTAATGACTAAAAATGAATAAATTCTGCTTATATATTTATTTTTTGTAAAAGGCTCAGTTAAAAGTTTAACATCTTATCCCACTGTTTTTTTTTAATTTGCCTTTGCAGAGTTTTTAGACATTGTTGCAAAAACATCTCAAACATTGGAAACAAGGGATATTTTATAGCATGTTGCTATGTCAGTAATGAAAAATTTTGTGCAGTGACCAACTGGGTCACCTCAAAATAATGCAAAAAGTTCTGGATAGCTAAGCTTTGCATTACCTACAGTAATGCTGAGGTGAAGAGTGGAGTTTCAGGAGATATCATAGGCATGAAGAGCATGTCTCTAAAACGAGACACACTTGAAGCAAGGTTGAGAATCAAGTGTAATGCCCAAAAAATAGCAAACAAGGATTTCAGTAGAGATTAAACTTATAGTGGCAGGCATCCATTAAATCCAGTCGGGTCAATCCATACAGGATCGACGGATGGGTGCGCTCGACCAGCAGTATGAACTACTCATTCATGCCTAAATATTTCTAAGTTATCAAATTAAAATAATTATTTTTATACTTACAATATGTTTTTCAGCATAATATATAATGTAAAGCACAATATACATAATTTAAGAAGGTGCAATGAAGTTTTCACACTTTTTATTTCTGTTTTAGTGTGTGAATTAACTAGAAATATTGCTCAATTTCAAATACCTGTATCTTTTTTACAAACCAAATACACAAAACAATATATACAACATGTATAGTACTTGAATGGAAGAAATGTTATTTTTAATTCCATCCCCTTTTGGTTTACAGGAGTCTAAAAATGTCATTTTTCCGACTTTTGAGGGGCAGCGGTCTATAAAGGGTTAAAAAAAAAACACACAGCAACAGTTACATATACTTATTAGCATGGTTCCAGTGATTAGTTTTTGCCGTATTTCATTTTGTGTTTCCGTCCTCAACACATGTCATCCCCCTTTAAAATGAGTAAAGAATTTTCATTTGACCCTGAACTTTAACTTGTTGCTATTATTTTAAGTATTAAGTTACAGCCACGTAACTCAGCAGGTAAGACTATCATCTTATGCACTTTAACATCAAAGCATAAAATTAACTGCCACAAATGTAATTCAAATGGATTTTGGCCAAAATACAAAGGTCTAAAAGTTCCATTTTTGACTACGAAAACCACTTTTGATGACCTCTAAAAAAAATCCAAGGTCCCGTTTAGAGAAAAAATATAAGTGGCTTTAAATATCTTCATATGCAGCTTTTAGGGATATGAGTTTCAAAAAAATTAAAAATGGTCGAGCACACCCATCCATTGAACCTGTATGGATATTGACCCACTCGCTCTAGGCGTCAAATTTTGCAGAATTATATTAAATTGTTCAAAATGTACTAAGTCTAATTTTTTCTGTTTTGATTACTGTAGTAGATGCTTTTTAATATTAATATTGTATAAAATCAAATTAATCTATGCCGAATTTGTTGCATTTAACAAAATATATATTAATATCCCTAGTGAAATGTCTCTGCTATTAGAACTTTCAATGATTTATTCTTTTTGAAGAACATAAATAAATTCTGTTAATGTAACAAAGTGTTTCTACATTTTGACTTTTTTTTTGGCTTAAAATATGCATTATATGTGCTAATTTCTTCTTCAAAAATAATATTTATATAGTACAATTATTTCTCCATATTCAAAATATGTAATGTGACAATGGTGTTACACATGTACATATTATCATATACAAGCTGTGACTAGTTACTGTAGAATATTTTCCAGAAGATTACTAACTAGTTTTACACATACATACGTGCATACTGCATGTATCATGTTTTATATTGAATGGATCTGTAAACTGAAATTTTAATTAGCATTAATATTAGCAACATTATATTTCAATTCAAATCATACTCTGATTTCTTCAATGAGAAAAAGAAAATAATGACTGGTACTGATCTTTATTGGGTAGGGTAAAGATTTTTAACGTACACATAGAGGTATGTGTGTGTTTGGCTATCAAAAATTTGAAATGACTACCAAAGTTTTTGGTGTTAGTAGCCACTGGCTACCAAAAAAAAAAAAAAAAAAAAAAAAAAAAAAAAATACCAGTCTACACCTCTACTGGAAGGGGGTGCAGGTTGCCATCTTTCACCTTCTAATTGACAGTATAAATATGTGAGTTTGTTAAATTAAAAAAAAAATAATAATATGAAAAATATACATTGCGTTATTACTGACTTTTGGTCCACAATCTCCATGGGATACAGGTCCCTGTAAGTGATCATTTATAGTCAAAAATGGTTTCACTTCTAACCACTTCTGAGTATTTTCTGGATTAGAAGCTTTAGTACAACTGAAAAAGAAATGAACAAAATGTTACTAGCTTAAATGCAAACACTTCAGAAAAATACAAATCTACAGACATTTAGTGTCTGAAAACCAATTTGAGCATATCTATTGAAAAGTAGACATGATGTTTCAAATGTTAAAATTGTCCTTTACTGCAAGACAACACTATGAAGTTTATTATATTACAAAGAAATATTCATAAAAAGTAATGTTTCATTAGTCATTTGAGCTTAAAGATAGTGAAATAAAAAATAAAAATTAATTAAAAAAAAAAAACTTTCAATTAAGGAGAAAAGAGTATTTTTATGCACTCAGAATGCCTCCACATAAGGCCTGTTCACAAACAATACTTATACCACTGCAATAGAGGCTGGAATAAAAAAGGTCCTGATAAAAAAAAATTATTATTATTATTATTATTATTTTTTTTTGTATACCTATTGACAAAAGTTTAAGAAGTTTGTGGCAAAACCTGGCACAAAAGATCGGCCCCATGCCACTCCAAACTTTTTACATCACTTGCATTTTCATTGAATGAATGACCTTTGTCTTTTGGAGCATTTCATCTTTCATAAAACAAAATCATTAATCCTGATTATTAAAACAAACATATTGATAGGATCTTCTGTTATGCCAATCTCAAAAATGATACTTACTCCATACCATAGCAAATGCAACCTTCAATGAAAAACCATGAAGCTTTGTGAAAGTCTAATTACTGTAGTCTTAATAAACATGAAATCCTAAAATTTGATAAAATTTTAAATTTTGTAAGAAATTTTGACATGATGAGTTAGACAAATTTCATTGTGGAAGTTTTGAGAATATCTCAGAAAGTTTAAAAACATTTCTTAGGTGGAACAGAAGATTAGACCATTATAGTTTCTAAGAAACATTGTAGTTTTTAAAAAAAGTTAACGGTCTATTTTGTAGAAATTTAGGCCTGTTAAAAGACATTTCACAGAACATTTCATCATGAAAATGGACTGTTTACAAAATATTTTATTGAAAAATCAACAGTATTTTCAATTTTAAAAAGAGACATATAAGGGTTGTCCAAATGAAAAGTGGACAAGTTGAATACAAATAATACTTCTAATGTAAATCAAAAGAAATCACCATAGGCGTTGAAACACAAGCGCCAGCGTTGGGATTGATTACAGGCCTTTTGTGTAGAAAGATCGGGGCTGATTCCTGAGAAAGTCTTACATGGCTTCCTTCACTTGATCATACGAATGGAAACGTTTCCCCTGTAATGCTCTCTTAAGTAGCCCAAAGATGTGGAGGGTTGCCTGGGTTTCCTAGGAGAAGTGTGGGTGGGCATTATTATGCAGAAGGACCAATCGTTGTATGAGAAGGCTCAGCGATTTGTTTTTTATTGCTTTTCACAGCTTCATCAGAGTATTGCAATAGTGTGCTGAATTGATAGTGCTCCCTCGGGGCAGGAAATAGATCAAAAGTGGTCCACGGCAATCAAAGAAAAATGAAAGAATCACTTTCCTTGCAGTCACTGTTTTTTTCGATTTCTTTGGTGGAGAAGATGAGCAGTCTTTCCATTACATACTCATTTTCTTGGATTTGGGAGTGTAATGGTGGCACCAGGACTCATCGCCGCAACGATGCATTCCAGAAATGTGGAATTCTCCTCATAACAGATCAAGTGCTGGGGACACAAGCTTATTTGTCATTTCTGATGATCAAGGGTCAGGTTTTGTGGTACCCATTCCCGCACACTTTATTGTCCCGCAGATGTTTGTGCATGATAGTGTGAACCGTTCCTTTACTCAGGTTGAGTTTGTCACTGATTTCATGGGTGTTAATCCTTCAATAAGCTTGGATCATTTCATTGACAAAGTAATAGAATCATTAGTGATTGAAATGTTTGCTTGACCCGGTCTCGGCAGATCCGATGTCGTTTGCCACTCTTCTTGAAAACTTTTAGACCACTTGTTTACAGCTGTACAACCTAAACAGTGGTCGCCACCGACTACTACCATTCGCTGATAGATGTCCGCATTACGCTCACGTTCTGCAACCAGAAACATTACTACCGCACATTGCTCCAATCTGGACGCATCCATAGATAGCACAACTTTCCTTTTGTAAAATTTCCTCTACTGCACACAGGTTTCACCGCTGAATGGCATTTGAGGTGCATACCTCATATGTTTGTGTAGTGGTGCTGTAATCGAATCATTCATTCTGACATTATTGCATGTGTCCACTTTACCCATTTGGGAAAACCTTATATATATCATAGAGTAATAATACCGTTCCTCAAAAAAGCTGAACTTCTCAATTTCCAAAATTGTTTTTTAGAATCCTTAGATGGATTTAAAGAAAGTGTAGTCAATATTTCACATCTACTATCTCTTCTGCCAGAAAACAACTAACTTATTTTGAGTTTAAGCTTTGAAATCTACTGGCAATAGATTTAGTTTATTCAAGTGATTTTCTATCTATATTTTAGTTGCATTAATAACTCATCCTATCTCCTTTATACTCCTTGAGTCACAACTAATTAAAAAACAAATCTAAAATTTTCACTTAAAAAAAAAGGTATAAAAGGCTAAATCCTCAGAAATTCTCAAAGTGGGTGCTGCAGGGAAAGGCCAGGGGTGCCACCAATTGTCCATGGTTTCAATGTACAGTGGAGCAACGATTATACGTTTCTCTTTTATATGTTTTTATCAATTACATGTTTTTCAAATTGGTCCCTGCAGAGTCTAATACACATTACCGTTTACCTATTATACTTTTTTTTCATTTATACACTCTTTTCATACAGTCCCTTCAAAAACGTATAAACTGTGTTTCACAGTATATATACAGAAGTACATAACAGAGATAGACCAGGGTGCCATAACAAAATTCTAATTCTTCAAAGGATGCCGCGAATCAGAAAAGTTAGGGAATTCCTGATAGATAGTCATTGTTAGGGGTGCACCAAATATTCACCGTATTTCAGTGGAGAGAGAGCTTGGAGTACTGATTAGTGATTTAATCCAAACTTTGAACTAAAGTTGTTAGCTTCATCTTAAAAAACTATATTGATTGCAGGTACTTATTTTGTGCAGAATTTCAAGCTCTACAAGTAGTCTCAGTAAATGTATGAGCAAGATAGGAATTAATTTTGAGATATTCTTACATTGAATGAAAAATATGTGCTTTTTGTCACAAATTTATATTCAGCAGATAAAGCTTGGTATCTTGATTCCAAACTCATTATTTCAGAATTCAACTTCCTAACAACTGAGCTAATACCAAGTACCATAGGCGGATTTAGGACTGAGTTTCTGGGGGGGGGGGGCAGGATTTTTTTTTAGCAACTTTTTATTGCCCCTCACTCCTATGTTTTTGTCTGTTTCCTGTGATGCATAAGTCCATTCTTTACTTATTTGTGTGTATTAATGTGTGTTTTCATGCTGCCCTTTTTGAACTGACCTTAAGAGAGGGAGCTGGTACCAAGAGAGTGACGCAGGGCTCCCCTTTAAGTGGGAAATAGAATATTTTCAACTTTAGGGGGTAGGGGGTTTCTCCCCCGGAGGAAATTTTGTAAAATGGACATAAATTTCTGCATTTTGACGCCTTATAAAGGTTAATTGGATAGACATAAAAATAGATAACTAGATTATACAGTTGTACAGTATAGTCCAAACTTTGTAAGAAACAGCCATTTTAAGTTTGAAAGGAAAAATAAACTAGATTTCAAATTACAACAACCTTTTTTTAATTATAAATAGTGCAGAAAACGAAAAGGAATAGAAGTAGTGTATCACTTTTTTTCCTGGCTAAACAGATTAAAAATATGCAGTAGAAGTAATTGGAGCCTACTTTGCTTAGGGTTTTCAAAGACTTATCCAGTGGTTGGAAGTAGCGCGCTACAAATAGCGACGCTACTCTAGTAGCTACATTTTATAGTAGTTTGTAGTGTAGCGTACTACTTTTTAAAAAAAGTAGAGTAGCGAGTAGTTCGCTACAAAAAAAAGGAGTTTGTAGCGATTTCTTGAAACTACTTTTGAATAAAGTTTGAAAAAAAAAAAAAAAGCATTTTTAAACAAATCTGGCTAGTGCAAGTCTTACGCAAGTAAAACTCGCACCTATCAGATTCGTAAGACTGAAAAATACGAGCTGACCTCTGACATATTATTTTGATGCCATACATTGTATTTGTTTGACGCCATTAGTTTGTTTGGCGTAGAAACTTTCACATTTTCCCAATATTCGCCTTGAATAGAGCATGGCTTAGAAAGAAAGAAACGAATTTTTTCCGTTTCATGAAAACTTTGCCCGTTAAGCAAAAAGCTTTCGGCATCAATGCCATTTGCACATTCAGTCGAACCTCAACTTACGCGAGGGATGCGTTTCAAACTTTAGATAAACAGCTCGCTTATGCGAAATTATATTTCACTAACTTCATATTTAGAAAGAAAAAAATGTTGAGCGGCGATTTGTACGTTAACAATCTGATGTTTCGACAAGTACGGTGCAGGAAATTTTGTCTTTGAGTGATGCTAAAGGGAAATTCCATTCACCAAACTAATATTCAGTACCCAAGAAACAACGTGATATAAGCCCTGCGCTTCTGCTCCAAAAATTTTCGTGTTGCGGGTGAGGAATTCGCGTCAACTGCAAAATGCGTTTCTCGAGTAAAACTCGCTATATAGACATTTTGTGTTAGTCGAATTGCGTTGTAGTCAGAGTCCACTGTTGTTTAAAATTGCACATTGAAATAAAGTAAGTATTTTTAGTTAAGTTTCATGTTTCGGATAATTAGTAGCACCGTTTGGGATATTTTTCCTTTTTTTCTTTTTGTTTTTCACTGATCGAGTATTGATATATTGACATATTAAAAGTCAATGAGATGGTGTCTAGGTCCGGAACCCTAGCTTGAAGCTCAAAAGCAATTAATTCCTACGAAATATAAGTTCCTTTAAAATTAACTCATATAATGAAAATTAAAGTTTCTCTTTTGTTTAAAAGATGCTTCTCATCATCTAAATCACTTTCATGTATATGTATGTCTATGTAAAATTTAAATCAAATTATGACTGGATTTATCTCAATTTCAAGTAGCCGAGTTACACTTCTTGAATGAAATGCTACTTACTGTCAGGAAAGGATTAAAAATTTGAAGGTTCAATTCCTTCCACTTCTTAATCCTTTCTTGCAGGGAATACTCGTGCAAATGGTAAAAAATGTTTGGATTGACGAATTGTTTCAGTAAAGGAAAGAAAGAATAAAAAACTTATTGCAATATTCCATGTTTAAATGAGCCAATATCAGGGTTCATACTCGATTTGAATGAAAAAATTCCATGACTTTTCCAAGACTTTTTAATGACTTCAATGAAAATTTTCATAACCTCGTTATACGAAGAGAATAGCACTGTTTAATCTCAAACTTGGTAATATTTGGAAATGAGCATTAGCAAAACATCTATATGAATGCCACAGCCTCATTGAAGCACTTACTCGTAATAGAAAAAATACAAATGCACACTTAAAAAATTAAACTATTCTTATTTGTCTTCATCATATAAATTTAAGTAAAGCAAAAATGCAGTGAAGCGAATATGATGATGCTTAAATGTCTGATATTTTTTTTAAAAACAGGCAGAATGATGTTGAATGGGACAAAGGTTGAATGAGTCATCACTAAGTTTCAATACATTTATTTCAAAAGTTACCTTTTAGTGTCAACAGTGCCTTTAATCATCCACGTAACTTCACAGTATTTTGGTTCTTTAAAGTAAAGCCACATAGTTTAGTTCTTTATATTTCTAAACCAGATCTTTTTTGAAAAAACCATTCAGTAATGAATCAATCTTCTGATTCAAAAGTATATTTGTTTTGTTTACAAATTTGCATACTTTCAAATGCATATAAATTAATAGGTTAAGAAATTCCAGAACACATTTACGAGTGATGGAATCAAACCCGCATGCAATTGAATTGCATTTTTTTTTTTTGAGTGGGCGTGGCAAAACATAAAATTTTGCTGCTACAGAATATGAAACATAAGAAGTGTTGAAACTAACAGAAAATTCAAAATAAGTGATGTCCAGGCAGTAATCACATCGCAAAAAATGGCAAGCGGCTGCGACAGAAGTGGAAGCAATGAGATTTCAAAATTCAGATTTGATCTTTGGATCATTCAATTTTCCACTTTTAATAGCTTTTATGTGCTATACTGTTAAATCACTCAAGATTTCTAATGCTCCTTTAGCTACTGTTCCTTTCCCTTTGTCCAGGACATTTTTCCATGACTTGAAATGAATTTCCATGACTTTCAATGAAAATTTCAATTTTCCATGACTTTTTTAGGTCTGAAATTCTGTTATTTTTTTTCCATGACTTTCCAGGATTTCCATGACCCGTACAAACCCTGCAATATATAATCTGAACATTTTTTAAATTTTTTCATTCAATCCTCAACTGGTGTGTATGTGTATGTTATTTATTTATTTATTTTTTAAAAAGTAGCAAAGTAGCGACTACATTTCAAAAGTAGTTTGTAGTTGCTACATTTTGAAAAAAGTAGTTGTAGTTAACTACATTTGTGCCAAAGTAGTTGTAGTTGTAGTTCGCTACAAAAGAAATGTAGTTTTTCCAACCACTGGACTTATCTAATTATTTTCAAGGACTCTAGAATAAATAAAATTATTTAATGCACTTCATTTGTACTTTCCAGTGTCTGGTATTTTAGTACTTGATTGTAAATTTTTGCAGTCCTTTTCTAACTTGGGGAGAAATAGCTATTTTAACTTTAAAAGAAATCATAGATTTCTCATGACAACAACTTTTCTTCAGTTGCAAGTGGGGCAGAAAACGAAAAGAAATAGAAGTAGTGTGTATTTTTTTTCCGTGCTAAACAGATAGACAATATGCAGAAGTAAGATAAAAGCAATCAATACAAAAGAATTTCCAAAATACTGCATTCAGGATTGAATAAATAGTAAGATATGAAACATGTGTGTCACAAAAATTTATTTCAAATAATATGTTACAAACGTGAGAACTATGATTTTTACATTTTTTATACAGGATGTGGCAAGGAGCTGAATTTGACATATGTTGGCATTCCTCCCTCTCTTCCATTTATTAGAAATTTTAAAATTTAAGGTTTGTAGCCACACGTTTCCAAATATTTAAGGTTTTCAAGCACTTAAAAATGAAATTAGTTTTTTCAAGCAATTTCCATTTTTTAAGAAACGAATCATGAATTTTTTTTGGGGATTTAGGGACCCACTTCAAAGCAGGGGCCCTAAGCAACAGCTTGTTTATCTTATAGGCAAATTCGACCCTGTTTGTAATTCACTCTTACCTGTAAATTTTTGCTTGATGTTTTGTAATTTTTACGAAAATTCCTCAGTTTTTACCGTTAAAGGATTTTTACGATTTTACCAATCTTTGTTAAGTTTTTATAGACTTTTATAAAATTTCAGCAAATTTTTCCAAAACTTTTGACGACTCAATTATTTAGATTTCAATAATGACAAGGACTGACTCACTTAGACTTAGATTATTATGACTCACCTTACTTTTTAAACAGTATTTATAAAGTAAGTAAAATTGTACTCTCCCTCTAAATAAAAAGATTCATTTAATCAGAACACTCAGATAGCTGAAAATTATTCCGTTTGCGATAGTATTTATTCTCTCTCTTTCTTTCTCTTAAAAAAGAGAGAGAAGGAAAAACACTTATGTTTTTTAGAATTTCTCAAAAGGTCAATTAATATACTAAGAACATAAATATTATGCACAAATAAATACTTGAAATGTGGACACAAATCATAATGAGTAGATCATTCTGTTAGCGCGAATGGGGGAAGGGGAGTTTTTCTCCTTTGCTTTAGGTTCTAATTTGTTAAAATAATCGTCAATTATTATAAGTGTTGCAGCTTATTGTATAGCTCGTTTAGCCTATATTTTCGTTCATATACTTGCCCAAATAGTTTTCAGTTCAAAATAGGGAATTTAGACACATTTTCAGCACCCCAGTGACAGCTGTACTATTTGTATTTAATGTTCTTTTTTTTTTCCTTTTCTTTTCTTTTCTCCCATCAGAAAAGGACATTTGCTTTTCTCTTCATTTTCATTGAACTATTCAAAAAAGAAAAAGTCATGATTTTTTTGTTTTAAGATTTTGGAAGATGTGTTGTTACTACATAAAGTCCTCCCAAAACTGGGGGGCATCGCCCCCTATGCCCCCCTATAAATCCACAGATGCCCTTCAAAAAGAAATATATATATATATTTTTAATTTTTGGAAAATGTGTTGTTACTACATGAATTCTCCCAAAACTGGGGGGGGGGGGCATTGCTCCCCTCTGCCCCTCCGTAAATCCGCCCATGCCAAGTACAGGTAAAATTTAAATATTTATAAGAAAAATTGAAGGTAACTAATATTTAATTTATAAAAAAAGTATTAACACATGAATTAATAGTATGCTTTATGAAAACATTTACTAATGCTTGACTCATGAGATATGACTAAATTGCATAAGAAGTTTAAAAAAAGTTTCACCATGTGAAATTTATGTAAAGCAAATTTTAGACATGCATTCAGTTTCTACCAATGCTTTTATTAAAATTTTTAAAGATACATTTTTTAAAAAAACATTATAGTTAAAGAATGTGAAACTATTTAGAGCTGGATTTAGACTAAACGGAGCCCTAAGCTATTTCAGGTATGGGGCCCCTTTTGTAGTTTGAACGTTTCTCTCGGTGGTGTAAGAGGTAATTCCCCTCCCCTTTATTGTGTTTGTCTCTTTCCTCTGATACATACAGCAATACTTTGACTTTTTTGATCGTTTTTCCCTGATGTCCTCTTTTTGATTTGACCTTAAGAAGGAGAATGGTATCAAGAGAGTGACTCAGGACTCCCTTTAAGTAGAAGTTAGAATGTCCCCAATTGTAGGGGGTCCAGGGGTTTCTTTCGAAAATATTAATATAAAGTTTCGAAAAATATATATAAAATTCGCATTTAAAGCCTTATATGATGCAGTTACAACAGCAAAAATATCAGGACAGAAATAGGCAAACAAAACTTTTTTAAAGTTATATACTCTATCACAAATTAAGATAATGCACAGTAAAAATTGTTTTTGATTCAACTAATCAATGAAAGCAGTTGAAAGAGAAAGAGTGCGGGAAGAGAAAAGACACTGCAACTGCAGTGTTACTTGCTCAACATTGGCTTTTGGTACAATTAGTTTTTAATCACTCCTCAACCCACCGACAAATACAACAATGAATTAAATATAAAATGATCAATTGTAAAAAATGCTTTAAAAGAAATGGTGTACAGATTTAGAAAATAGGTAACAAGAGCCCATTTGAACAATTCATAATTCATACACTTGAAAAGAAATAAAATTGGAGCTCACTTTGATCGGGATTCTCAGAGACTTATCTAATTATTTTCAAGGACTCTAGAACAGTTAAAATCATTTAACGCACTTCATGTGTACTTTCCAGTCTCTGCTATTTTAGTCCTTGATTATAGCTTTTTACAGTCCTCTTCTAACTTTGTAACAGCTATTTTAATTTAAAAGAAAAAAGAAACTATAGATTTCTCATGTCAACAACTTTTCTTTAGTTGCAAGTGGTGCAGAAGAAGAAAACGTATAGAGGTCAGATTTTTTTTTTCTTTTTTTTCGTGCTATCCAGATTGACAATATGCAGAAGTAAGATAAAAGCAAGCAAAACAAGTTTTTCTTTTCTTTTCAAAATGGTGCTTTTGGGATTAAATAAAAGTAGCAAGGTATGAAACATGTGAGTCACAAAATATTATCTCAAGTAATATGTTACACAAACATGAGAACCATGGGGTTTTTCATTTCTTGGTGCAGGATGTAGCAAGGAGCTGAATTTGACTTATATTGGCATTCCTTCTCCCTAATACCTCCCATTTGTGGTTTGTAGGCGCACTTTTCCAAATTTTCAAGGTTTACAAGCACTAGAAAATTAAATTTACTTTTTCAAGTAGGATTGGTTGGAGGAAGTAGGTCACTCTGTGTCACCCCCCCCCCCTAAAACTGAAACATGGATAAAGTTTTCAAACTTTTTTGAACAGATTATGTTAAATTTTATCACAGTGATTGGTTTTGCACACATTTGGGTTTCGTGGAATTTTTTTCTATGTCATAACACTTAGTCAAAAAAAAAAAAAAAAAAAAATCTGAAAAAATTTTTTTTGCGAGTTCAAGCAACATTTTTCAAAGAATTGTTTACAGGTTAGTTATTATTATTTTTTTATGATAATGAATTTTTCACGTTTAGTTTTTCTTAAAGTTCATATAGCAACAAGAATTTTAGCATAAAATATTATGAATAAGTGTTTAAGAGGAGGGGTCCCACTTACCCTATACATTTTTGCTATATGGGGTAAGTGGGTCCCCTTACAATAATTTGGATTTCAAAATCAACAACTCTGATTAAGTATTTGTTTTGGTGAAATACAAGACAACTATGATGACTTAGTAGGAATTGATAGTTTAGCTACAAAGCTGCTAAAGCTGGTGATTATGTACTTGGGAAACAAGAATGAAAGAAAATCATTAAGATTTAAGTAGGTCTAGAGGCCTTGGTGGCCGTGTGGCTGCTTTGTAAGCAGAGAAGCGCGGGTTTGATTCCCGCCTGTAGCATTGGGTGTTCTTTCATTCCCATGTAATGTATATCTTTCATGTGTATTGTCCTGGAAATAAAATATGGAAAAAGGTTGTGGATTATTAGAGGTAAAAGCTTCTCCACTGAGAATAGCTATACACCCCAATGTGTGTTATTATAAATCAAATCAAATCGAGTAGGTCTAATGTTGAAAGTTGATGATAAAAAATACTGTTGAATTTGCAAGATTGAATAGAAATAGTGACACTTTTTACTGGTATAATGCAGATGATGTTGGAGTTGGAATAATTACTGAGGATGAAGCATTCTTCCTTAGCCAACCTTACATTGACGCAGTCATTTAGTGTTTCCAATTTCTTTTTCAACTTGTAGTTTTGGCAAATTTACTCAAATTGATCCTAATCAAATGTATTGCTTTTATTAAACACACCTTTATATGTAAAAGTAAAATATATCCCTATTAGGCATTCAATAAATTTCACAAATGAAATTGTTTTGTTGCTCACTTTAACATTTTCCGTGATAGATTTAAAAGACAGTAAATATCTCACATAAATGGATGCATTTACAAAAAAAAAAAAAAAAAAAATCACGCTAAAAATTTACATACTTTATCATGTAAGAACCCCTTTTTACTTTCTTCTATACCTAATATATAGAAGAAAGTATTGGATTCGTGCAAATTTTCGAATTTCGAATTTTGACGGATTCGAACGTTTTGAGGTGTGCTGAGTCCATTTCGACCATTTTTGGAAAATGTCTGTCTGTCTGTATGTGTGTGTGTGTGTATGTGTGTCACGTCTGTGTGTGACCAGTTTTTTGTGGCCGCTCTACAACAAACACTACCGCATGAAATCGAACGAAATTTAGTACACGTATGTGCCCCTATGTGAACTTGTGCCCATTAGTTTTTGGCGCGAATTCCTCCAAGGGGGGTGGAGCAATGGGACGTTTTTCGAGTTACGCGTGCTTGCTATTCCTCAGGAAGTAACTGGCGGAATCAAACAAAATTTGGTCCATATGTTGGTATTAACAGGAACAGGTGCTGATTCAATTTTGGTGTCAACAACTCAAACGGGGGTTGAGCTATAGAACGTTTTTTGTCGTCAATTGTGACTGCTGTATCTCAAGAAATAATGAACGGAATGAAAGAAAAATTTATCGGCAAGTAGCCCTTAGTGGGTATAAGAACTGATTTTATTTTTGTGTCAACAGCTAAAAAGGGGGTAGCGCAATCACCCGTTCTTTTTTTCCATTTTGAGTGCCCTATCTCAAGAAGTAATGCTACGTTCTGGTTGAAATTTGGAATATATGTGAATCCATATGTAAACAGGCTTTGGTTCAATTTTGACGCCGATCGCTCCAAGAGGTGTTGATTTTTTTTTTTTTTTTTTTGCGAATAAAAAATATTTTTATTAATGCAACAATAAGAAAGATAAATCGTAATAGATTGTCGTCTGCGTATTTCTCGTGATCTTAATTGTATGGAAATGATAGGAAATATTATCTCAATGATTTAAAATTTTTAACTGTTGCCATCTTATGTTTGTTAACAAATAAAATATTTGTAATTAATTCAAGCAAGGCTTTTAAAATAACTTTCAATTTTCGCTCTTTGCTTTGCTTTTGCAATAATTCAGACATTGGAATAGTCGTCAAGTTTTTGCATGTGTAATTTTGTTTTTGTTGGGAATATTGCTTCCTTGTCAAGCATGGGGAGGGATCAGAAAAAAAAAGAAAAATATAGAAGAAAGTTTCGTGATGGCCACAACATACTAGTTTAGATATGCTTCATTTAAATTTAAATAAAAGAGGGGTGACCCACTTACCCTTTACTGTGAGCTAAGTGGGATATCCATCCGATTTTTAAAAAAATATAGTTGTTAACAATATTTAAAGCATTATTTTAGAAAAAAAATGATGAAATTTTGTTTATTAATAATGTTCAAGATAAAATAAGACAATAAGGTTTTTTTTTTGGTTGTTGTTTCAAAACTTTTGCTTAAGTTTTCAAAAACAAACTATTCTAAAAAGGGGTTCCACTTACCCCCACCAATCCTACTTTTTTTAGAACAAATCATGCTAATTTCCAGGAGTGGGGGGGGGGGGGCTAACAATGCGGGGCCCTAAGCTATAGCTTGCTTAGCTTGTACAACATGTCCAGGCCTGAAACTATTACATTTATTCAAAAACTTTTATTACTAACAAAAATCATTCATAAAGTGGTAAATTTTTAATATTAGCCAGAGCTAAAACAAAATAGTTTACATTTCATCTGCATAAAGGCACTTTTCCCAATATATGCTTTAAAAAAAATCACAACTGTAACATATTTTTTAAAGTTCTTAAAGGGTCCTTAATAAAATTTCAAATTAAATTTAATTTAAAAAAATGATCACATGCTCAATATTTGTATTGATATTCCAATAAATGGAACATTTTTTACATGTATGTCAATGGTTCTTTTTATAAAAACAACTACTAATGCTTAATCTCTCAGAGATGGCAGATGATCTTGAAGACAAAACATCATTTGTAATAGGTTATTTGTCATTATTTTGTAACTAGAAAATCGCCTGTCAAGGTATGACGGGTGAGAATTGCTTCTACATTTGAACGAAGCCATTGCCTGTTTGGTGATATTTTGACATTTGAAATTGTAACCCAAACTCCAGTGGATTAACCCTAAATTCCTGTAAGCAGCATTCATTGTTGATAATTTTTTCATTCCTCTGAAATGTCAGTCTTACCAGTAAAACAGTTAAGTTAACGGATCGAGTTCAGCCTTGTCACAATAAAGCCTTTCCCTGCATGTTAAACATTACCAAAACATATTATCAAATTATCATTCCGTGCCATGAGTTTCATTGTTGAAACATGCTCGTTAATCGATCATCGGCTATTATATATAAGAGGATAGATAGAATCATACAATATGCACCTCTTACTACTCAGTGCTTTCCGGCTGATTCTACCTATTAGAAATGATACAAATGATGTATCGCTTCAAGCTCATCCCGCATCTCTCTGTGATCAAGCTTTAGGCACTCGGCCGAAGTGCTAATCAGTACAATATTCGTTTTTAGTGGATGGAATTTCGGCTACAAATATTGATACTTATGATTGGATGAACTGTTTAAAAAAAAAAAAACTTATTGATTAGTGGGAGCCAGAGAATGTCGCTTATTGTCTTGTTTTTATTTGCATAACTTTCTAAAAACGTTTTTAAAAAGAACTTGTAATGTAACTTTAGAAGTCAAGTGTACCGAAAAACAATTTATTTAATGCTCAAGGTAAATATTTTTACAAAAATATTTGGTTAGAAACATAGTTAGAGTTCAGATATGTTACATTTTTAAACAAAAGACCTAAATTGGTTTAAAAAAAAAAAACAATAAATGTCAGAAATAATAGTTATCTTACTTGGATACTGGACCATAATTTTCAACTAATTCTTTTATTTCTGGACCGTTTAAAGCCCTTTTTACCAACTTACGAGACTTTCTTTCCTCAGTTATTTGATGTCGTTTTGCAGCACGGCATCTAATCTGCTCCACTTTTTCTCTCAGTGCAGTAAACCTCTAAATAGCAAAACAAGTACCAGTTACTCAAATTGAAGACAAACACAATTTTTACAAAAAGGAAGAAACACATACAATACCAGGGTTCGTGATTTTTTTTAAACCAAAAAAGTCATTTTTTTTTTAAAATCGGATTTTTTTAAAATCGTCAAAAATTTGTGGATTTTAATTAATTTACATTTATTAGCATAATATATATTCATACTATAGATGAAAAAGCAACTTTTTAGCTATTTTCATTTCATGGTATCATGGCAGTAGCTGTTTTTTAATAATAGTTTAAGTAGACATGTTTACAAAAATACATGATTCAAATTAAATTCTATGTCCCCCCCCCCCCCAGCTACAACCACCAATCCTTCAACTATAATTCTAGGAAACAGTAATACCATTATTTAATAGAATTAAAATTATCATACTTTTTAGAAGAAAAGATACTTAGAATTTGGCAGTTTTCTATGTTAACAGCTTAGAGTCAACAAAAGTTCTGAAATTCATTCAATTGTTCAATTGGGATGAAGAAGGCAAAAAAAAAAAAAACCTTGAAAGCAATCTGAACTAATGAATCCATTCAGCATCCCCCAATAAAAGTACTTTAAATATTCAATATTTTATAAAGATTTATTAATATGTTATAATAATTAGATAAGATGTGATTTTGTTTTACACTTTGCTAAAAGATAAGGTTTCCACCATCATACATTTTTAATGTAAAATAATATGTTGAACAATTACTTTTGATGACTATAACATATATTTGTCATGGTGTATGAGAAAAACTGGAAATTTTTATTTTGTTTGTAAAACTAAGCAATATTGAAAGAGTTTGAAAATCTGTTACACATACAGAAAGTGGGATCGTGTAGTTTTGTCAGTTCAAGTTAAGACCAGGGTTGCCAGACGTCCCGGATTTCAAGGGACAGTCCCGTATTTTGAAAAATTGTCCCGCGTCCCGGGGAACTTCCATACGGGACGGCTTAGGTCCCGTATTCTAGCTAATACCAATATTTTATAAAACGAGACATTATTTTAAGGGGAAAAAATAAAGTAAAACAAAAAATGTGAAATGAAGAACAATAAGAAAATCAAAGAGCAAAAAGTTTCGAGACGGCTGACTCTATAGCAAACTGCTTGACTAACTCATTGATTGAGTCAGACTTTGATTTTCTGTCAGTTTTAACACTTTCAACCTACAATAGCAACGCTAATTTTAAAACAAAGCGGTCAGCATATACCCTACTTAGAGAGAAAAACAAAAATTTACTGAAGTCAGGGTGTTTAGCTCGTATAGTTAACACTGCATTAGGCCATGCTGTTGATGCTTTAGAAATTGATGTCAAAACTATTGTTTTAAGTCATTCACATTTTTCTAGACCTGCAGTTAAGCGGAATGAGCTGAAGGAGTTTTTTGAGTTTGCTAACCTAGAGTTTAAAGAGCAACTAATGTTTATCCTGACACGATGGCTAAGTTTAGCTTCTTCTGTTAAATCTTGGCCTGTTCTCATGAATTATTTTATAATCCATCCCTAAGCCTCTGCTGCAGAAAATTATTGCTTTTAAATAAAGAAAGTACAGCTGAAACATGATGTGAAACCAATGAGGTTGTGTTAGGTTTCCATTTTCTTAGTAGAGTAACGGCACCAGTAACAGACATGCAACAGACATGCTTAAGGCATCGCTCTCGGGTTAACACAATTTTTTGAGCCTTTTATTTATTTAGACCTTTTAAACTGTTTTTCTCTCATGCAACAACGTCTCATCTAAGATTTGGCTGCTTCTGGAAATTAGTTGGGAATTAACTAATTCCTCGGAATTTGTTAATTTTATTTTTATTTGCTCAATTTCGGAAAAAAGTCTGACCTCCAGTAACAGACCCCAAAAAATCTGATGACACCCAGTAACAGATGGGTTGAGGAAAAGATGAGTAATGGTCAACATTCCCTTTTTCTCTTCAAAATGTGCAGAAGTTCTTTATTTTTAGAGCTGAAGCCGTATTAAATTTTAAATGAACATGAAACACCAGCTGACCTCGTGGTGTCTGTTCCTAACCTTCCACCACTGCCTTCTAAATACCAATTGGCTCATAAAATTCACTCTGATAAACACTAAAGGGTTGCACCATCTAGTGGGAGCATTCATGGGCCGCAACAACATCAGTTTTACCAGCCTAAAAGTCTTATTATTTAAATCCAATCTTATAACTGTCTGTTACTGGACCCTTCTCTGTTACTGGTGCCGTTACCTTTATGTGTCTCCCGTTTTTGAAGTTGTCCGTAAAAAACTTCAAATTGAATCTACAACTGCAGCTGATAACTTTATGATATGACACATTTGATAAAACAGCTGGAGAGCAGATTTGAAGATAAGTTTTATGAATCGTTCGTTACTAAAACCCTAAAACATCTAGACGGTAGAATAGTACAATGTCTTATTGAGGGATATCAGACATTTTTTGAAACAGCTGTGAATTTGCATGAGAAAAAGTGGTTTGATTTCACAGATAAAAATCCCCTTTTTGTTTTAAAATCGATTGCACCGTTTAACTTATAGCGAACGCAAGTAGAAAACTAATTAGAACCTGTTTCTATCAACTTCGATTTGTTTACTGAAATTTGTTCTATTGCTTACTTTATTCTTTGAGTTAGAGTTCCTCCAAAAATGTGCTCACCCATAAACATAATTACTAAGAGAAATCTTCTGAAAGTTATTAAAACATAGTTGTTTATCACCCTTTAAAAATACATAAGCAGTAATTGCCCTCAACCTCAAAAATCCCTCCCCCCTTTCACTTCTCGAAGCCTGTCTTGTATTTACGGTTCTTAAATCTGGTAACACTGGTTAAGACTCAGGGCCGATCCTAGGGTGTCGGCCACCTGTGTGCAAAGACCTAATGTGCTGCCCCTGAAGAGAAATTTACATGTTTTGACTAATACTTAACGCCCATATAAATCTTTCTTCAGATTTCTGTATCAAGTTCTAATTTAAAAAAAAAACAGAAGAAGGATAAATTTATGTAAAAAGTTAGAAACTCCTTAGGTACAATTTATATCTTTGAAGAAAGTAATAGGTGCCAAAATTTACTAGTCGTAAAAACGCTTTTTATAGCCCGTCTTTGATGACATCATAAGAGGAGGGGTAGAAATCGCCCACAGAAAATATACAAAATTGGCGTATGAAAAATAGCTGTAATTAATCTTTGGTTGTGTTTGGTTGCAAGAACAAAAGAGTCGGGAACATTCAAAAGGTCCATGGAGAAATTTACAATATTGATGTCAAAAATTGCAATTTTAGGAAATTTTTCGAGACTTGAGGGGAAAGTAATAGAGTTCTTTCCTGAAATTCTTTCAAAATTGATGTCAAATTGCAGCTATTTTTTGTGACCTTAGCTTAGGAAGGATGAGCGCTCTTCCCGAAAATTTTCTGAAACAGAAATTTTAAACACACAATTTCGGGTTATCTTTGTTGAAATTGCAGGAGGGAGGAAGATTCAGTCGTCTCCTATCGAAAGTTTGAAATTGAAGTTTAAAGCTCAAATTTAAGCTGTCTTTGGTGACGTTAGGGGGTCTGGCATCTTTCTTCCGGTAATTTATCAGCACTACTGTTTCAAAAACACATTTTTGGCTAGATTTGGACACAATAGGGGAAACGGGAAAATATTCCGAACTGAAATATTTTTTGGGATTAAAATCAATTTAAGGCTATTTTTGTGAAGAAAGGATTTTGGGGCTCTAAAAAGTGCAATTTTGTGTTATCTTTAGTGATGTTAAGGAAACCGGAAAGCTTCAGTGGATCTTTCTGAATATATTTGGATATTAATATCTGAAAAATACAACTAAAAGACTTCTCCACCTCACCTCGGCGATTGATAGGGGATGCCAGATGCCCTAGCGCCGTGAAAATTTACATTAGCCATCCGGAATTTTTAAGAAATGGAAGTCCCAAAATTATATTTTAAGGCATTGTTTGATAACGATGGGACAAAGAGTGGACGGGGGTTCTGTGTGCCCTAAAGAATTGTTTTTTAAACTGAAGTCAATTTCAGGCTAGTTTAGGCAGGAAGGGTTTGGTGGCTCCACGGAACCATTAAAAACGAAATTTGAGCTGTAGTGATTATGTTGGAGAAAAGGGGGATTGGGGTATTTCCCCCAAAGTTCTTCGAAACTAATGATTGAAAAACGCAATTTTTTTAGTTTGTTTTTTATTAAGTGAGAGGGGATGAGATTGGGGGCCTCTCTAGAGACGCTAATTCAGACTACCTTTGGTAGTAATGTTAGGGAATGGATTTTCGGGCCCTCTACTGCAAAAATTTCGAAATGTTTTTTCAAAAAATGCCATTGAGTAATTTTTGATGAGGAGGGGTACACAACGGGGGGAGACAGCCCCCCCACCAGGGCAGATGTGAACAAAATGTAACATATTTTAGAATTAATTTTTAGGTTGGAATTTACTCTTGTAGAAGGGGGATGACTGCATGAAAATATTAGCAAATGTTTGATTTATCATATTTAGCACCTTTTTCTTTTTTATCTCAAATCAATAATGAAAAATATAGAAAAATATCGTTTTTGTTCACATGTGCCCCCCTCTCCCCTATTATCCCGGAAAATATGATGTAAAAAAATAAAGTTATTATATTTTTTTATTTTTTAAACATAAATTTAACATATTATTTGAGCAAATAAACTAAATGTGAAAAAATAATTACTTTACAGGTATAATCAAAATTAATCTGAAATATAATCTAAAAAAATTATGATTTCTTCTTGAAATCATGATTGTAGTACACTAATTACTTGAAAAACAAAGAATCTAGACAAAGGCACAAGCGGTCTAATTTTGTGCAAATAAAAGCTTCTTCCTTCACTGTATTGTTGTTTATTTTAAATGGCCTGAATAGCGAAGAGGATAATCCGCAGATTCTTGAGAAAATCTGGAGACTATTTATTTAGCTAAGAGTGAAAAAAAAACTGAAATTATTAAAGAAAAATAATTTTACCTTTCTGCAAGTGAAGATTTGTACCATATTTTGGGGGATATTAATCCATTTGCTTTCCTGTACTCAATCGCTAGTTGCTTTTTTAACTTTGAAAACGGCCTTATGAGCAGAATCCTAGAAACATTGTTGGGCCATTTCAGTATTTTGGGCAAATGAAAAGTTTGTAATGTGACATTTTTTTTCTCTTTTTGCCATATAACCAGGGTTGCCAGACGTCCCGGATTTCAAGGGACAGTCCCACACTTTGAAAAATTGTCCCGCGCCCCGGGGAACTTCCGTACAGGACGGCTAAGTCCCATATTTTAGCTGATAACACTATTTTATAGAACGAGACATAAAGTAAAACAAAAAATGAGCCATAAGAAAATTATGTGGCAGCAAACAAAAAAATTATTTTTCTTTTAATTTGGTTTGCATATTTTTGTTTTAGCGGCAGACCACGACAAACTGAATGGATGCTTCTTTGCTCATTGACTGATGTTGAAGAATATATGTCTCAGGAGTGCTCATCTCCCAGTAGCCACCCCCCCCAAAGGGAAAATTACAACCTAAAACACCCCCTCCCTAAACATTTCAATGGGGTAGTCTGCGCCATGACCCTCCCACAGGCAGTGGCGTAGCTAAGGGGGGGGCGGAGGGTGTGGTCCGCCCAGGGCGGCACTTTTCTATCGATCCCCTAACGTCAACAAAGAAACACTAAAAGAGACTAATTTTGAAAAAAATCGGGAGCAAACTCATGTGCTCTTTCTAATAACTTTGACTTAAAGTTAGCAATTTTCTCCAAGTGTGGGCCCTTTAAGAGAATAATAAGGTCTTATTTTTTCTTCAATTAAATTTCTAGTTTAAATTTAAACACGTTTGACAGTTTTGTGTATTAGCTATTTCACAACGAAAGGGCGGCAAATTGAGGATCCGCCCCGGGCGGCAAACACTAGCTACGCCACTGCCCACAGGTAGGCAACCCTGTATTTCTGCGCATGCGTCGTCAATTGCAACGAAAACGGTTTTTATACTTTGATAGGCGACATTTTGTGAAGTTTAATGCTTCGTTGCGATTGAATTTTTTAGATTTATCATGCATAGACGTGTCATTAATACCCCCCCTTTTCACTCCTAGAATCCTCTCCCGTATTTACTGTTCCTAATTCTGGCAACCCTGTATATAACTATAACTATTTAATTTACCGTTTGATTAGCACATTATCTTAACTTGAGTTGGTACGGTGATGTCGGTAGGTTACACTCAAAACAAAAAATTATTCTAATCGAACAATAAATTAAATAGTTATGGCTAAAAAAAGTCATGTAACAGACTCTGCATAGTTGTCCAAAATACTGTGAAATGACCTTGTTCTGTTTTCTTTGTTTTAGTTTCAAATACGAAAAAACTTAAAATCTACAACAAACATTATTTACATTATAAAATTTAAAAAAAAAACATGTTTTCTATAACAACAACACAACAGAATATATTTATGAACAAGTATCTCAAATGAAATGAGACACAAGTTAAGTCATGTGCTGGGAAAGGTAAATAATTTAAAATAATCAAGAAAGCTGCAATTTACCCATCCCAAGTGAATACTTTACCGAGAATGAGGAAAATAAAAAGAGGCTAGTACTTCTTGTTGTTGGACTAAATTAAACTTGTTCTGAAGCCGAGTTTCCTTTTCATTTAAAACAGCCTTTTTATCAGTTGAGTTACCATTCCTATTTTCAAATAGATCTGCATCAAGATCATCTGTCTCAGAGGCACTGGAGCTGCTTGAAGCATTATCCATGATTTTGAGAATCAATAAAATATGCTTAATCGTTTACTACAAATTATCCCCAAATACCAAATATTGAAATTGAAAAGTAAATAATATAACGTATAGGCACCCGACGAAACAAACTCAATCGAAAAAATTTGGTAGCTTAGGGTGCATGTGCTGCCTTCTATCGAAGATATTAGAAATTAATAGCTAAATATTTCACAATTTAAATCTGCGTTTGTCAACAGTTTTTTACCCGCGGATGGGAAAAATATTCGCGGATCGGTAAGATTTTAATTCATATATGTTTAATAATATAAATAAAGAAAGAAGGAGCAATTAAGAAAGAAGTAATTTATTTACTAGTGATGATATTTAAATGTAAAAAACAATTATATGCGTAATTAAGTAAACCTTTAAGAAAAAAAAACTATAAAAAGCAATCAAAAAATCAATACTAAAACTATCGTCAAAGTTTTTATTTCTATCAATTCATTAATTTTTAAAAAATAATTAGAGTATGTATGATACATTTTTTATAAATTTTAATAAGCATTTCTGTTCAAATTATCGTGGATAGATCTTTTAGGTTGCGTTCGATGAGTACGACCGAGAGCGACCGGTTAGTTAATCACGTGACAACTAATGATCACGTGCTCCAATCAACCAATCAACTGCTTAGAATAGTAACCAGTGAGGTAACCGGTTGATCATAGAACGCTGCGGTAAGTAACCGGTTACTTACTGGTTAACCGGTGAGGTTCGTCGAACGCACCCTTAGTAGAGGCGGACTGTCCCGCCGGCCGATGTGCCCTTCCGGCTGTGCGCCCTCGAAAGCCCACTGTCGCTGTTTTGTTGCTATTGTTTTTTTTTAAATTTTTTATTAGAATTATTTTTAATTAATTAATTTATTTATTTTTACACCCTCAAATTTGTATGACTTCCGTTTCGTTTTTTTTTTGAGCAATCACAATTGCTTATTGCTTTCATTTGACTGTTTTTGGCGTGCTATCATTTTATTTTCCCACCGCCACCCTCCGCGCCCTGTCACCGTCGACCGGCTCCTGACGATGCTGCTCCTATAGCGAAAGCCGTCTCCAGGTTGCATCCATGTCCTACACACACGTGCATACATACGCAGCTACACACCCACACACACGCACGCACATACACACGCACGCACATACAGACACATACACACAACTACCCACACATTCATGCCTGCACACTGACAGAAACACATACGCCTACACACACATACACATACCCCCCCCACACACATACACACATTCATATACACAACTACCCACACACTTATGCCAGCACACAGACAAACACACATGCCTACACACACATACACATACCCCTACACACAAACACAGATACCCCCACACACAAACGCACACGCCTACATACACACACTTGTGATTGCGAAAAACATAATTTGAATTCAAGATGTCAAAATTCAAATTATTATATATATATATATATATTTTTTTTTTTTCATTTCTTTACGCTCTTGAACCTGTGCTTCTTCATTTTTTACGCCCTGTGTCACCTAGGGTGCGTTCGACGAACCTCACCGGTTAACCAGTAAGTAACCGGTAACTTACCACAGCGTTCTATGATCAACCGGTTACCTCACTGGTTCCCATTCTAAGCAGTTGATTGGTCGATCTGAGCACGTGATCATTCGTTGTCACGTGATTAACTAACCGGTCGCTCTCGGTCGTGCTCATCGAACGCAACCCTAGAGTCCCGTCGGACTAACCGCGCGGTATAACCGGTGGATTATTTCCGAACGCAGCCTTATTAATGTAACCAATCGAAACAGCGTTGCAAATTCGTAGCCCACCAGTGAAAGAGCATAACATTTTAACTCCAGTTCAGGTGATCTCCTAACGAACACTACTGCAGCTTTTCAGCTTCTAATCTCCAGCGTTGTTATGACGACGGCCTATCTCTTTAGAGCTGTTTTCATTCAACTGAGTGGAATTTGCAGCTAAAGACAAAATTAACAATGTGATTTCTGGGCAGTTGTTGATTATTTTTTTTAATGGTGAGAACATTTTGATGATTATGTTGCACAATTTTAAAGAACATCATCGATTTTGCGTCTAATGTTTGCTTATTTAAAAACATTTCTTCCCGGACGCAAAGTTCTGTTTTATTTATTTAAAACACTTTGCTTCTTGGCCGTAGTATGTTTTATTCGCAACTCCATTAAACTATAAGGGACGCTGCAGCCACTGTCTAATGGCGAATGAAAAAGGTAAAACAAACAAATGCCGTAATTTATAACTTGCTTTGACGCTTAGCGAATGATGGTAATTTTTCATCATGTTTGCGGGAAGATTTCTATTCTATTCTTCTGAAATTACATTACATCACAAACTGTCTGAAGCCTGTAATTTACCCCAAAGAAAACACGTGGAATAGAATGTTTTACCTTTTTCTTTAGTATTGTTAATCACTGCAAGGTAACATATTCGAGCTCTGGAGTTGCGAATTAGTTTGATCTTTAAAAGTAAGTTTCTAGCAGGTGACAGCAACTTGTTAACTATTCCAAGCATACGTATGAATTTTCCGTTTTATTGTCCTTTAAGGGAGAGGGGCACTTTTTTTTTGCTTAATACTGAAGTCTTTTTCATTTTATTTTCTAAATTTTTTTTACTGACTTTTTACTACACCTAATGTCTTCAAATGCACATGCTTAAATATTAGGAGATGTAGCAACATTAAAAAATTGATAAAAATAAAAATGTACAAAAATCTTCCACATGTTCCCCTCTGCATTACTATCACTGAATTAGGTTCATAATTAGAAACATTAATTCCAAGGGCGCCCATATTCAAAATTGTAAGGGGGGTCAGGTATTTTCCCCACAGTTTAGCGGGATATCTTCCCCATGGAAAGGGGCCATTCAATAGTTACATAAGGATGATTTTGGCAGTTTTTGCCCCTCCCCCATGTAAGGGTACATAAGATTTTTAAAACCCTGCTTCCTATTCTTATGTAAGATTCCATTTCATTTTTTAAAATAATAAAATGTTGATAGAAAAGGATCAGTTTCATTAAAAATTCCAGTTTGACGTAAATCAAAGATTGTTATTTTTCAAATATATGATGCGATACTAATTAAAAATAAAACGTGCCAAGAATAGTGCGATTCTTCAATTATATTTTAGTGCAGATTAGAGTTATTAAGATTTGACATTTTTAATAACTTATTCATTAACGACTGAAGAAGAAATATTTTTACATTTTTGCAAAGAAAAAAGGGCTCTCCTCTGATATGCCCCCCTCTTGGCGAGATTTTAATTTTTTGCTCGATACGAAAATCGCCAATAAGGCGATAACTTGGCAACCCTGGTTTTGCAACTTGAACGCTGGAAAGTAGTTTCTCGAAGTCTGTCTTTTTGCACCTGTCTGTGTGGTAGGAGGTAGGTGCTCATATGTTCCGCTCTTAGGGAGATTTTAAGTTGAATACTCTAAAATAAAGTTTCAATTCAAACTTTATTTTAGAGTATTCTTTTTCTTGTTGTTTTTTAATGTTAATTTAGTTGAATTTTCTATTTTAATTATGAGTTTGGTTTGTGATGTTGTCCAAATGTATCAATTGAAATTTTTGAATGAATCTTCTTTTTCTTTTTTAAATATTTTTGTAAAGTAATGATAATAAAAAATGGGATAATTTCCCTAAGAGCGGAACATATGTGCACTGCCTCACGTGAGGAAGTAAAAGAAAAGTAAAAAAGGTAAGTGAACATATTTTGAATTATTGTGTTTTTAGTGTGTTTCTGGTAGTTTGTATTTTGGTCTGGTTGGCATTTTTGTAGCACAAAAATGGTGTTAATTTCACATAAAATCTGTGACTTTATTGTATACTGAACGGAGGAGATCTGTGACTTATATCCGACTGTGATGTATATTAAAAGTCGGAGGGATAACGGACCGAGCGGCAGCGAGGTCCTGGCGAGCCCGAGGTCTCATTACGAAAGTACTATGAGACCGAGGGCTCGTATCCCGGAGAAACAACGGAAAAAAATTAATGCATTAATTTCATTAAATAATTAATGACATAATTTGAATTTTTCCTGTTGGCGCTAAAAAAGCATCGCTAAGAACGATGTATGACATATGACGTCATACATAGTTTTCTTGGCGACGCTTTTTTGGTGCCAACAGGAAAAAGTCGCCAAGAGGGGGGTATATCAGATTTGTTCCGAAAAAAGTACTAAAAGCAAGGAAGTTCTAAAGTCTAGGGGAGGGGGGGGGGTTGAGCCACCCATATAGGCGCCCTTGATTAATTCATAGTATTAGAATGAACTACCATAGACTAATAATAAGAGTAGACCGAGCTATGGCAACCCTTTTGCTGCTCATAAACCAAACCATGTGACTGGTGGATATCCTAGCAACAGCTGGCGTTGATCGTAGCAGACGATCAACGCGAGCGAGAAATAAAATAAATAGAATTGATGAAACACGGAAGAATGATCTTTTATGGAGTCTGATTTGTAAATTTGTTATTCTAAGTTGTAAATATTTTGTTAATATAGTGAGTTTTTCGTTTAGATAGTATTGTGCATTTTCTTTATTCAATTTTAATAACCGTCTAAGCAATTAAAGATGCAAACGCCCAAAAAGAATCGGCAAACGGTGAGATTTTTACCTACAATTTAAATTTAAGATACCGATTAGTACATTTTTGCGTTAACGCAAAATGTTTACACCATTACGTTTACGCCAACGCTGATGTAGTAGTTCCGAATGAAATTAAAGTTACTGGAAACTGCAATCAAAAACTAATTACTAATGTCAAAATAATGCATAACTAAAAGAAAAACAGTTCAATCATCTCTGCACCTGGGAAAAAAATTATAATAAAAACACATTACCTCTTAAAATACATGCCGAGTGCCAAACTATAGATAATCCGGCCAGTTGGCAACCATGCCGCCAAAGTTTTTGCCGAGCCTTCCACCAGTCACATGATGTATCCATTAACCAATTTATTCATCAGCAAGTCTGGGGAAGCTCGGTCTACTCTTATTATTAGTCTATGTGAACTACCCTCTAAAACAGGAGTTTCCAACCATTTAGGTCCTGCACCCCTCTTTGAACACTGATAAGGAATCTGGAATTGATTAGGATATCTATTAGTTAAGTAAAATCCCAGATAGTTTCATGCACAAACTTTAACATTAGTGCACAAAACTTTATTTTGAACACATTATTACCAGAGCATATGAGATTCAAAAAATAAATTTGAGGCAATCAAGGATCAGGGGAGGTTGGCGTGCACCGTCATTTATTTTCACATCATTAATAAGAGGGCTAACACTTTTTCAATATTCACATCTGCTGACAAAATTGAAAAAATCAGTTTTTTTTTTTATTTTCTCTATAACATTACACCTCTTTTGAAATTCTACATCCCCCAGATTGAGAACCACTGCTCTAAAACTCTGAAACCCAAGAGTGGGAATCCTTCTGAGTACCCGTGACATGGAGCTTCCGGGGTCCCAGTTGAACATTTCAAATCAGCCTACTTCTAATTTGGAAAAACACCCCATCATAAAACAAGGTCTTGGTTGAAACTTAGCTTTTTAATATAATTGTTTTCATTTAAGTAAAATATTTGATTGAGTAGAAATATAATCTGTTCACTATCTTTATCAGTTAAAATGTATGTAAATTTGCATATGTTTTGGTAATTGATAATTATGATATGTTTCTTGCCCCCTAAATAGCAAATTATAATTTTAGCTAAATTAAAGACTCTTCCAAAAAGAAGAAAAATGATGCTGAAATGAGTATTGAAGAGTTTGAGTTAAGTTTGAAGACTTCTCCAGATTTATTATCTAGTCTTTTGAGTGAAGAAAGGCCTATTACTGTAGATGAAGCTTGTGTAACTATTTCTCATAATAGATTGTTTTATCATGTTGCAATTTTTTCGTCTTTATTTAATGTCGCAGTAATAAAAATATAATTTCTGTTTTCAATTTAAATTAAACTTTATTTGAATCAAAATTTAATGCATATTTAACCAAAGTGCCTTAATGTCTTACTCATACTATTCCCATTTTCTTTTTATTACTTCAGTCTTTAAGACTCTTGCTGTTTGGAAATACTTCAAGTACTTTTGGAGAGGAATGGACTGCTCAAGGCTTTTGTTTTAAACCTCGTCCTGTATCATATGGGCTTATTCAAAAGAGAGTAAGTATCTGAATTTGAACTTTTTACCTGTGGCGAAAAAATTTACATAATAGAACCAATTTTTTCGTCTAAAAATTGATGCATTTTTAACTTGTCATTTATATATCTCAAGGTACTGACCAAAACAGTTGTACAAATGAGAATGACACAAGCATATTTTTAGTGATTTAATTTACTCACGCACACATATAGGGGAAATCCAGGCAACGTGAATACCTTAAGCTTTTCTTGATTATTGTCGTTTATTTATAACTTTGGAAATTGAAACAAATGTTTATAATCAGTCTTCATTTAATGAACTTATGTAATGCAATAACAGTTGTCCCTAATACTAATTACACTATTAGATATAAGGCCAGTTTTCAACAATGGCAAGAATATCCACTTTGCCCTACGCCCCGGGTAAAGTGGATTCGGTACTGGGGCAAAGCCAAAAAGAACATTATTGGCCATGAAAGTAAATATTAAAAATTAAATAACCATCTAAAATCAAAGGAACATATCCATAAAACATTATTTTTGCTACAATGCCATTTATTGTAGTTATTACAAACAAAGAAATTGAACTAAAAATAAAATAAGCTTCGAAAATTAAAGGCGCATATAAAAATAGGTTTCTCTTCAACACTAATTATTGCAGTAATTATTATAACAAAGAATTGAACTAAAAAAAGTCAAAATCCAGAATTTAGGAGCATATTAAAAAAAAAACATTTTTCTGCTACAATACTAATAATTGCAGTTATCACCAACAAAATCATTACCATTTTCGAATGCTGAAAAAACTTTATGACACCAAGTACAAATACGACATTGTATCCAATTTTTCTGTTGGCTGATCATCTTCTTGTATGAATATTTCATCAGAAAATGCACCTTAAATCATCAAATTTCTTTACTTCCTTCTTTTTAACATTCTTTATGCAATCCTATGTTTAATAGCAGAGATTTTTGATTAAGTCTTTTTTGAAGTGGTCTTTTTAACAGTCTTTTGAGAAGCTTAATCACAACATCATCTGGTTACTTCATGACAGTCTTTTTTGATTTTTCAAATTTTTGTTTCTGATTGTCATTTACTGGAGTCCTTGTCAGGAGTGTAGATTTCTTGAGCTTTCGTTTACGTGTTGTTATTGGTTTAGCAGGCTGATGAGTAGGTCGTAAAACTGAAGGACTGTAGTAGTTCTTAGAACATCCAGATTCGGGAGAAGCGGCTGGAACATCATTGCCTTGGACTTATTCTGTTGTAGCAGATCCCATGGGAGTATAAGGATTGTCTTCAATGGTAGGACTGACTTGAGATCTTAAAATTGAAGGACTTCTCCAGGTTTGAATGAAGTGACTTGTCATGACCGGGCATAGTGATTATGGTATCCACTTTGCCCAATCCGCTTTGCCCTTCAGGTACATTTTTTAGGTTACTAAAAATTACTAAAAGCACAGAGCATCTAAACTTGCTGTCTATGGATAGTTGAAAGCTACATAATCGTACATCGAATCCTACTCATAACAAAGAACATGTCACAAATAGTATTAAAATTATAAATGAAACACTAACTTCTGTAAACTAATATTGTTTTCCCTAAAACATACTTTGTTAGGTCACTCCTCCCCCGACGTGTTTGCCGCACACGGAGTGGCAACGGGCGACCGTTGCTATGACAACGCGGCTGCTGGCAAACTAATTATTTGGGAGCTGTAGGCAAAATTCACATTGCCCGGGGTATCCACTTTAGCCGGGTTTCCCCTATTTAAAGCAATATGCATAGTTTCAAAATTATTCCAGGTATTTCGCAAGAATCCCTTTTTTTTTTTAAATTTTTCTAAGGAACTAGATGAGTTTTGTTAAGTTTAATTTTAAGCAAATAGGTACTTTTCAGCAATAGGACTCCAAATTTAGGTTTTAATATTAACAGGTCCCAAAGTTTTATATAGTTTTGTGGAGGACTTATTATTTTTGCATATTCAGTTGAATTTGCATGTAATTTTACTTTATGCTGAAAAGTTTAGCCACCGAGTGCGTGGCAACAGCTAAAACATTTATTTATAAAGCGAGTCCCTTATTTGCTAGATTCTGGCTCCCACTTGCATGTCTGCTGGTTGCAGGATGTACGACGTCTATGTTTTTAAATTGTAAATAAAAGAGTTTTATTTTGTATTCAAGTATTCTTCATATGTTCTCATGTTCGCACCAATTGGACCTTGCGACAGTGGTTACCTATTACAGGACTGAATGCAGACAACCAACGTGAGTGATTTTACATTTTGTTTGTCTTGGTTACTAGTAGTAAAATGACTGAATACAAAGTAGAGACTAGCTTTGATAGGATTGGTATGAAAATGCCTCTTTTTTCACCTTTGAATGTGAAAGTGTATTTTGCTCAATTAGAGGCAAATTTTTCAATAGCAAATATAACGATTGAGCAGACGAAATATAGCCATTTAATTGCTTCCATTGATTCTGAGTATTTAACTTACGTTTCAGAAATAGTTTATTTGCCGCCAGCGGAAAATCCGTATACTAAGTTAAAAGAAAAATTAATTGAACAGTTTGAGCGTTCTGAAAATAAGAAAGTTAAAACCTTGTTACAAGACTTAACTCTAAGGGATAAAAAACCGTCACAGCTTTTGCATGATATGCGGGAATTAAGTAACCATAAACTAGATGATAGGTTTTTGAAAAATTTATGGTTAAGTCACCTTCCTTCAAATATGCAGGCTATTCTTGCAATTAGTGCTGAAAGTTTATCGCAGTTAGCTCTTATTGCAGATAAAATTTCTGGGGTAGTGACTCTTCCGTCAGTATCGGTAGTGAATTCCCCCTCCTCGCAAGCTGAAAATTCTAGAATTTCTCGTTTGGAAAGCCTAATTGAGGGTTTAATTGAGCAGGTTCAGAAGTTATCTGGTTGATGATCCCGGAGTAAAATTCGGCGATTTTCTAAATCGCGGTCAAGAAGTAAAAGTTTTAATCGTAACTCGGGTAATTCTGAAAATTGTTGTTGGTACCATCAGACTTTTTTGGATAACGCAACAAAGTGTAGACCCCCATGTAGTTATAACCAGAAAAAAGTGAGTAAGGCTGTCAGTTGATGCAGCGTCAAACGTACAGAAATATTTAAATCGCCGACTTTTCATTAATGACATAAATACAGGTTCAAGTTTTCTAATTGATACGGGTAGTGATGTCAGCTGCGTGCCTAGATTTCATTTTAAAAAGTCATAAAGTAAGCAATCTTGTTCTTTCCGCTGCGAATAATTCAAATATTAAGACTTACGGCACAAAATTGCTAGCTGTAGATTTTGGGTTATGAAGGAAATTCACATGGCATTTTATAGTTGCAGATGTCAGTAAACTGATAATTGGTGCTGATTTTTTGGAAAACTATGGCTTAATTGTAGACATTAAACGAAAATCTCTTATTGACCCACTTACATCACTAACCTGAAATGGTCATACTTTAAAATCTTTGATACCGGCAATAAAAAGTACTTCTGGCAGTTCTAAATTTCATAAATTGTTGCATGAATTTAAAGTATTACTCAGCCCGCTGCAGAGTTGCAAAGTGAAATAAAGCACAATCAGTGGATGGAAGTAGCGCGCTACAAGTAGCGACGCTACTGTAGTAACTACATTTTTTAATAGTTTGTAGTGTAGCGCCCTACATTTTTAAAAACGTAGTGTAATGAGTAGTTCGATACAAAAATAGAGTAATTTGTAGTGATTTCTGGACACTACTTTTAATTAAACTTAAAAAAAAATCAAAGTTCAAACGAATTTGACTGGCGCAAATTTTACACAAGTTCATCAGCGGATGCAATGATAAATAAGACTCATAAAAATACGAGTTGACCTCATGCATATCATTTTGGCGCCATACGTTCTATCTGTTTGCCGCTATTTGTTTGTTTGCAATCGTAGTTTTCATATTTCGCCAATATTCGTGTTAGATAGAGCTTAGCTTAGAAAGAAATGAAAAAGAATAAGCGATAACCGCAAATTTAGTAATTTGTTTGTGTTTTCTGGCTGCCGAGAATGTCCCGTGGATGAACGTTTTAGATTTCAATGAGATTATGGTTTCAACAGTAAAAGCACTTTTTTTTGGCAAAAATAGAGGTATCGGCGATTTTACGAGTTGAAAATTTCGTGAATATTATATAAACAGATCGAAAGTTAAAAACAAGAAATATTTCGCGAGGCTTAAATTTTCGTGATTACGACGGGCATGCGAAAATCGCAAAAATTAAAGTCCCATAAAAGTAAGTGCTTTTACAGTATTCACTAAATAAAGAAGCTACTGTAAATGTTATGGAAGAGGATGATATTGAAGTGCCCTGGCCGGCTTACAATACATAAATAAATAAATACGAGCATTACATTGTTATATAAGAGTACTAGCTGTACCCGACGCGCGTTGCTACGCCTACAAAAAAATACATTATTAAACTGATTTTCATGACAATCGGTTGAACGGGGCAGAAGTTGCTACTCTGCTGTGCCACCTGGTGGCGAGTGGCTTCAATGAGCATATTATGCACCTTCTCCGTGGAAAAATACATATATATAGCAATTTTCATAATAATTGGTCCAGGTATCAAGTGAAGCTGTGACTATACTCAAATTTTGTACTCACGCAGTTTGCAAGATCAATCAATCGCTAAAAATATCAAATAGAAAAAGTTTTAAATCCCCCCGTTGCATGAAAAGCCATAAAACAATCAAGAAAGTATTTGTTTGTTCAAACTCAAGAAAAATGGCAACAACTAACTTCTTATCAATGAGATCTTTCACGCGAATTAATTTCTGCAGCCGATAATTTTATTCGTATTTATCCAATGGATTGTGACTTAAATTGGAATAAAAAAGGAACTATCGATCGGATTTTTTTCAAACTGGTCTATAAACATTCCCAGTAACAAAGATAACAAACGGTGAAAGTTTCAGCCAAATCTGCGGGGTAGTTTTTGAGTTCATGGATGACATACAGACAAATATTCATTTATATATATATAGATGATGATAACGGACATTTGTGGGAAAAAAAGGAAAAAAGAAATAATAGATAATTCTTCGTATTATTCCATGTTCAGATGAGATAAATTATCAATCTAAACCTTTTTTCGTTCAATTCTCTTACGATGTGTGTTCGTTAGTATTAGGGTGTCCCAAAAAGTAAAAAAGTTAAAAGTTGATTTTTCAAACTTTTTTTAGAAACTCGAAATTTCTGTTGATAAAACGTTGCCCCTATACCCCACATGCAACACAAAACCATTTATTCAAATTAAAAAAAAACATTTCGTTATCCCACACTTGGCCTAAAATTTATAATTTTCTTCAAAAAATTGATTTTTTTCGATACGTATTTTTAAAAATGTAAGTAAATTTTGCGAAGTTATCAAGCTGAAAAATATTAACAGTAAAGTGAGTAATGGCGTTGTTTCCTGCAACCAAAAGTAGTACTTCTAGTCACTGAAATTAATAGAATAAGCAAAATAAATAAATAAAACATGAACCCAGAAAATTCTTTCATTTTCCCAACAGTTATTTTTTAATTAATTTTTTAAAGCGTCCGATTTTGCAAACAAGACATGGTCTTGATGACGTCACAAATGATGCTCTTTGACGCATTTTGTACCGCGTTTCCACTTTATGATAATCAAGAAGTGAATTAAACATCGCAATTTACGCTTGCTATCAACCATATTGTTGCCAATACACGTGGGTAAAGATGTGAATTAAATATTTTGCTCTGTGAATGGCAACACAGAATAGCATTTCATTATTTGTGATGTCATCGACAAGAAATGCAAACAATGAAAGCGCAACGATTTAAGTAATTTTTTAAAAATATTAAACTTAAACACATTATTTAAAAAATGGTTAGATCCTATGTTTTCAAGCATGCTCTTTCAAAAAAAAAAAAAAAAAATACTTTTAAATTTTTGGAAACGACCCCATTAGTGTTAAATATAAATTTTTGCTCTCCTGCAATATTTAAGTCTCCCACATAGTACTCAAAGATATGGATTTTTTTAAGGTTATAAGTTAAGTTTTTCCTTTTAGTTATATTATTTTTTTATTATTCATTTGCAAATGTTGATCTGAAAATGTGTTCGCTAATAAGTTTTGAACTTGTTACTTTATTTAAATTTATATGTAATTTTTTAAAAGATAAATAGAAAAAAAAATCTTTTTTTTTTGAAGTTAATTATAAATTTTAGGCCAAGCGTGGATATCTAAATGTTTTTTAATTTGAATAAATGTTTTTGTGGTACATGTGAAGTGTGGGGTATAGGCGCAACGATTTAACAACAGAAGTTTCAAGTTTCTAAAAAAGGTTTTTTTTTTTTTTTTTTTTTTTTCGATTTGGCCTAGAATACAAAGTGCTGGTTTACACTTTCCAATGCAAGTCGGCACGGGTTGTCGTTGTTCAAATTATATGAAACTGTTTTCACAATTCTTTTACAAATACAAATACAAATACAAATGTGACGACCAGCAACAGGCTCTGGGCCCAGCTAGGCTGGTCCTAGTCAATTAATTAGTCCCCAATGAAGATCAATGGCCCTCTTAAAGCTATCCACTCCCTTGCTCATTACCGCCTCTTCCGGTAAGCTATTCCAAGTGCCCACGACCCTGCTAAAGTAGTAGTTTTTCCTGATTTCCAAGTTAGCCTGAGATTTAAATAGCTTAAAACAATGACCCCTTGTCCTGCTTTCCCCGCAAAAATTTAATCCATTTACATCTTTCATTTTGATAAATTTAAATAATTGAATCATGTACCTTGACATAAGAGGAAAAATATAAGAGGTATGCGACTTGACAAATCGACTTTAATTTTTTATTGGACACCCTAGGTAAGTGGGTATGCTTTTTATTTACTTATTTTTTGAAAAGTAGCAAAGTAGCGACTACATTTCAAAAGTAGTTTGTAGTTGCTACATTAAAAAAAAGGTAGTTGTAGTTAACTACATTTGTGATGAAGTAGTTGTAGTTGTAGTTCGCTACAAAAAAAATGTAGTTTTTCCAACCACTGAGCACCAGGGGTGCCCACGGGGGGGGGGGGGGGGGGGGGATTATGGCGCAAGTTGCGCCATCAAATTTTTTGGGGGGGATTTTTTTCCAGAAGTTTTTTTTTTTATTTAGAACATGAAATTTTTGAATTTCGGGAAGAAAAAATATTTAAACTCATTCAACAAGAACTAGATGCATTAATAATACTTTTTCCGCGTACTTTTCAGGGCCGTTGCCGTAGCAAGCATCCCTCCTCGTTTTTCAGAAATGCGGCCGCCAATTTCATTTTAGCGATGCAACTAACGAAGAAAAAGGAAAACTCTTCGTTGTTTTAAAAAATTTAAATAGTAATTATAAATGAACAAAAGAAATAATAGTGACAAAAAGCATTTTTTCTGTCAAAATTGAATAGAAAATAGAATCTTAAAATAAAATTTAGGAACATCCATGATTCTCTTTTATCAAGAGTATCTTAGTAAGGGCCGCAGAAATGTACACTTCAAACATTTTTATTAACACAAGAAAAAAAAATATATTCAGTACAGTACACTCTTCACTAGGCCGCAGAGTGCGTATGTCTGCCAAGTCGGAAACTATGGGCTCGGCTCGAATTAAAGTATTGTGCATAGAGTAAAATTAGCATAATGGGATGGAGGACAGGCGACCAAACTAACATGTTGTACGCCTTGTCAGGCCCGGACTGGCTCCTTCTGGGGTGGTCGGCTAGGTGCTAGAAAGGGGCCCCGGCCTCCAGGTATGGAGGTTCCTGGGGCCCTTTCCTGCGAAAATGTGAAAAAGTTATTGTTTCAAAAATTGCTTTTTCTTTTTGGACATGTTAAATAATAAAACTAAAGTTAAATTTATGTATAAAAAAAACATGTGTTTGAAGTTTTACTTGACTTACCCTTTAGCAGAAGGAAATTTGGATTCCATTTTTACAAAATCTATTAAAGGTGCGTTATTTTATTTATCATTATTTCTGAATTGAACGTTTTTTTTCTTTATTATTATTATTTTTTAATTTTATTTACCTTGTAAGCGGAGACTATGTGGAGAAGGATTGTGATGCAGGGCCAGGGTTGGAAAGATTTTTCCCACAACCGGTATTTACCGTCCTGGGAAATACTATTGTTTTTCCCGCACGGGAAAACTGATTTGATTATTAAAAATATAAATTCAAAACAATTTTTGAAAATCAGATGCAAAATTCTCCATTTTTAGGCCTAATGGGGGGGAGGGGTAGCTTAGTCTCTAAGAGGGAGCCTCTTATCCTCTCCGTGGATGAGCCACTGTTGGAAGGGGCTAAGATTTTTTTTTATCACACGCTATTTTAAACTTAAAGCAATGCCTTAATAGTAGAAAATTATCATACCTTTTTTGCTTCATCTTGTCACTATTTTGTCCCAATGTATCTATCTTTTACTTTCCATAGTAAAAATAATAGTTGGCTTGCACGCAAGTAAAATACAAACCTTCAATTATCTTACTATAATGCAGATTGCAGAAGACAAAACCCCACGTGGAATAGTTTTATAGCCAATATCCGGTCGGACCCTATCGGAAAGATTTCCATATGCATTCAATTTTCCCATTTATTTACTGGTTTAAAAGCAAAAGGAGATGGGGCACTAAAGCAATCAACATGAACCCATTGAGTCTTGAACGAGTCATGAAGTTTTTATTTACTCCTATTTTTATTACACCTGCATTTCTCTTTTGTTTGAGTTTTTTTCACACGGTCATCATCCATACCCAAATTCTAAGTTCTTGTCTTATCTCATCTTTTTGATTCTACAAGAACTTGCAGAAACGTGGAGAAACGCACCTTTAGCGGCCTGGATCACAAAAGCTGACATCACTCTCCAAGGGGTCTAATTTACTCCTGTCACCGGAGTAACTTAACCATGCGTGGAACCAAATTGACAAAGACAGAACTCCTGTGTAGTACCGCCAACACCCCCGGAGGCCTCGGTAGTACACTTGGAGAAAGAAAGAAGGAAAGAAAAGTTGTTGGTTAAATTTTATTTGTTGGAATTTGCAAAAGATAACTTTTTTCAACTTTAGGATTACTCTGGAGATCTGCGTACTCGCAGGCTCTGTAATGCGAGGAGGGGGAGGGCACACCTCTTAGGGGCCCATGGCCCGAGAAACCAAAGAACCTTTTTAAAAATAAATCAAACACCTAAACACCTCCAGGATCTGATTACTAAATAGGCCAACTAGGCCGTAGCCTAGGACCCTGGATATTTAGGGGCCCTCAAATGGCTGAAACTACTTTAGTTTGCGGCTAAAATTGTTTTAGCCAATGTATAGAGTTTGACTACAGGGCTCCCCAAAACTTGAACCTAGAAATATTGAAGCATACAAACACAAACAACAACCACTCTTTTATTTTTATTTTTATTTTTTTGAGCGGGGGGGGGAGGGCAATTCAGTGGACGGGTAGGGGCCCAGATGATTTTTTGCAGGGTGGCTGAACATTTCTGTTGGGGACCCTTAGGCGATTCCTAAGTTGCCTATTTGTTAATCCGGCCCTGTTTACGGGACAAATTCAGAGAATTTAAAGCCCTACGGGCCCCTAACCTAAAAATAATGTTTGCCCCGGGGCCCTACCTGGCTTTAATTGGGTCCAGTGTGCTATTTGTATAAAACTAGAGATCAAAAGCATCTCAGACAGGGCCTGATTTAGATATAGGAAGGTTCTAAGCAAATATTTTTTGGAGCCACTATGCAGTTAAATCTTACTTTTAGTCATTAGCTAAAATAACTTTAGCCATTGGAGGGCCCCTAAAAAGCAAGGGCCCTAGACCACAGCCTAGTTGGTACATTTAGTAATCAGGCCCTGATCCTGGCAAAACGTATAAGGAAACAGATTGAAATAGTTACTAGGAAATCAAATTGTAAAATCATTTTTTGCTACAATTTTTTTTTCGCTTCATTTGGGGACCCTTCCTAGCTTGGAGGCCCTCGGCGATCGCCGACTAGCCGACCTGGCCAGTCCAGGCCTGCGCCTTGTCTCTCGGCGGCCCTGGTAAAACAAAACCATGCTTCATGGTTCTGCAGTTAAAAAAATAAATAAATAAAAATTTAAATACATAAATAAATAGGACAGCCCATTGGATAGGGGTTGCAGAAACATTCCCATATGATACTTTTTTTTTTATTTATGAAAAATGTTGTCCTGAAGTGTGTCCTAAGTGGAGAAAAATGTATTGGTCGCCGAAATAAATTTGAAATAGAGAGATAGAGGGAAAAAAAAACAGTAAAATGCAAAGAGAGATTCAAAGTATTATAGTGAATACTCATACCAAAAGTTCTAAATGTTTGAATGTAAAAATCGTAAGTAAATCAAAGTTTGATGAAGAGATGCAGGGGGCATATTTAAAATAAAATGAAGTGGAATAGAGACCTAAGGTATCGCTGAAAATTACCACATCCGTTCAAAATGTTAAAAGTCTTTTTTCTAAGGTCGCAAACGCTTGTATTGCAAGAAAACAAAAATATTAGGCGGGAAATTGAAAACTTTATTTTGGAAAATCCAAGCAAATAATCGTGTTTGCAACAGAAAAATTGGAAAAAAATATTACTACAATTCGTTCATCAATTATTGAAATTTACAATGAAGATAGCACGGACGTAGCCAAACTGAAAGGAAGAGTGGGGGACTCCAAATCCTTCTTTTTACGTAACCAAAGCTGGCCTGTAAGTGGGTTTTTAAAACTTATGTTTTGAAAAAGCGTTCTCAAACCCCATTCCTTACCCTAACGTCAATAAAGATGGCCTACACCAAAGTATTGCAATTTCGAAAACCTGTGAGAGTGCTCCCAACGTAACCTCCGAGAAACGCCCTCACAATTAATCATTCATCATCATTCAAGGTCGAATAAATTTCGTCTTTTAGACTTTAATTAAAAAAAAACTTCCTGAGGTGTCCCGAAACTGCCGCTCTCCAAATATTACCGAAGATCCTCAAAAATTTCATTGTTAAAGCTTCAATTCAGAAAATTTTTCAGGGGAGATCTCCAAAACCTTCTATTCCTATAACAGTATTTAAAATCGTCTACGATTGCATTAATTGAATTTTAATTTTTTGAAAATTTGCCAGGGGAGGACTCCGAATCTGTCCACCCATGAACATTACCAAAAATCTTCTAAAACTGCGGTTTCAACAAATCGAAATTTTTTCGAGAGAATGCCCCCCCTCCCCTGTCTCTCGCCAACATCATGGAAATATGTCTTAAATCTTGCTCTTAGTGCTTCAATTACGAAACATTTCTGGTCTCGAGCCCCTTCAAAACTCCCCCTTCCCCCTTTTATCGAAGGTCGGCTTAAATTACGTTTTTGGAGCTTTAATTTCAAGAAACTGGCGGTGCACTAAATTTAAAAAAAAAAAAAAAAGTCTACAATCGCGTTTTTAAGACTTCAAAATTTCAAAAAAAATTCGGGGTGGGGCGCATCTCTCTTCCCCTTAATATCAATATAGATGATCTAAAACTGCATTTTTCAAACTACAATTTTCAGATTTTCCCCGGGGGAGAGCCCCCAGATCCCCCTTAACGTGTCACAATCACAGATAATTCAATTAGGAATGAATGCTTGAAGTTTGCCTTTGCATTTTGGAAAAATATAGAACAATGACCCCGAGTCTCTTCCTCCCTTAACATCACAATAGGTCGTGTGAAACTGTTTTTCAAATAACAATCTTGAAATTCCCGGGGGTGAGCCCCGGACCCCCTCTTCTGAACATAATTAAATATAACGTACGATTGTGTTGAAAACTTAAATTTGGAAAAATTATCGGGAGAGGTTATCCTGGACCTCCTATCCCCCTTCCTCCCAAACTTAAAGTTTTCTCTAAAACTGCATTTTTATGTCTTCAATTTCGAAATAATGCAAGAAGGTAGCCTTCCGACACCCCCTAATTCTGGTTGATTATTATCCTTACGGTTAAATTTATATTACTAGTACTAAGGTCTAGTAATATGACTATCCCTGCTAAACCAGAAGCCAAATCTTCTCTCTCTGCATATTGGAACATGCGTTTGAAACAATTAACGGGCCGCCAAAAGCGTACCTCCCCTCCCCAGTTTTTTGACCTAGCGACGGCCCTGGTACTCTTTCCAAAATTTATAATGAGCGTGTCTCTTTTTCAATGAAGAGAATATCATAGACGGCATGGAGTTGGTGTCCGTTTCAAAGCTGGATCAGACGATTTGATTTCTTTTCAACTTTTTGTAAATTTTCTGGAAGTAGTACAATTCTGCATGATAAATGCGTGTGTAAAAACGATAAGAGGGAGAGAGGTCAAAAATGTTTTATTGTTTGTAATAATTCTGACCAATATGCTTAGTATGCTCTAGTTTTCCATTGATTCATTTGCACCACGATAATCGTTAAGAACTAGTTTTGAAGTTTGTGAAAAACATATTTTTTATCCCTCCAATTGACAATTAATATATTTTTTTCATTAACGAGCTTGAGAAGAATTTTTCTCATTTCACTTTACTCCCATCTTCTCGATCATTTTTAAACTGATTGTTTCGATTTATCATTAAACGATTTTTATTAAAACTTTCAGTGATGTTGTTTAGATCAGTCTGTTCTTAAGTTGTTTCGTAAATCATATTTACTTTCTTCTATGTATAGAAGGATATTTGATTCATTAAATTTCTCTCGAGTTCTGATTTTCGATGTGTGCTGAATAGCTGAATCCATTTTTGAGGATTTCCGAAACATATCTGTCACGGTGTGTCTGATCCATCTTTTTTGGATATGCAACTTCAATTTTGGAAAACTTCCAGGAGAGCGCCCCCCCCCCCCCACTGTGCCCCAGAATAACACCCTCTTTATCATCAAGAGTCATCTAAAACTGCGTTTGTCGAACTGCAATTTTTAAAAATTTATAGGAGAGAACCCCTGATTCCCCCCCCCTCTTTCCTTAAGACGATCAAAGACAAGCCTAGAATTGCGTTTTTAGAGTATAGATTTCAAACAATTGCCGGGGGATTGGCACCGAAATTCACCTTCCACTAACATTATCCAGATCTACCAAAACTGCGTTTTTAAAGCTACAAGTTCGAAGATTTAAGTGGAGTGCCCCTCCCTCTCCCTCCCTACTCTCGTCAACATTATTAAAAAATCGTGTTAAATTTGGTTTTCAAGGCTTCAATTTCGAGAAAATTCCGGGAAAGCTTCCGAAAACACGTTTTTTCAACGTCACAAAGATCGGTAATAATTGCGATTTTAGAGCTTCAATTTCAGAAAACTGCTTTTCCCCAAACCATAGATAGATAAATATCGTTTTTAAGACTTTAATTTTGAAAATGTTCCTGGGCAAGCCCTAGAATCTCTTCTTCCCCTAACATTACCACAGATAGTCTAAAACTGCATTTTTAGAACTACAATTTTGAAAACACAGGAAAATTCTCTTTCACACAACGTTAAACTATCTGCAATCGCGCTTTTAAAGTTTCAATATTGAAAAATTACCCGGGAGGGGCACACCAAACCTTTTCTCCCCCAAACATCACCAGAGATCGTCAAAAACTGTGGTTTTAAAACTACAATTTCGAAAATTTTCCGGAGGAGAAACCTTCGCTCCCCCTATCTAAGTGACGATAAAATAAGATTCATATTGTATAGATTCATAGTGTATACATCTAGTAATGACTCCACCCAAGAAAGAAAGTTGAATCCACTCTTCCTGTAATTGTTCATACGTTTGAAAAAAAAAAAAAATGTAGCAAAATTCAGTGGTACCCAAAACTTGTTTACTCAAGGTTCACGTTGTAAAATTTGGAAAGGCAAGGCGGTCAACAATCCAACAATATTTCAGTTCAAATACTATTTGTTAGCGCTACGCCCCCCCCCCTCCCCCAATGAATTTGACTGGAAATTACACACTCTAAAAACTGTTATATTTAATCCAATTCGAAAGCGCGAAAATTTTTGGGGGGGAATTTGCGCCATTGAGCTTGGGGGGGATGGGCACCCCTGCTGAGCACAATACATTGCATTATATTCAAACAACTTGTCCTACGGTACAAGCACGAGTGCGCCGTTTACATCCAGCTCAACTTAAAATTGCGAAAAGGGAATTTGAGTATATGTTAGAGCATGGCATTTGCAGACCTTCTCGTAGCAATTGATCCAGCCCTCTAGATATGGTTCCAAAAAAGTCCGGAGACTGGCGTCCAACTGGGGATTATAGGTTGTTGAATAAAATAACGCGTCAGGATAGATACGCTGTTCCGTATTTAAAAGATTTTGCACAGCAACTTCATGGTGCAAAAATGTTTTCCAAACTTAATTTGTTAAAAACGTACCACCATAACCCGGTAAATCCGGAAGATGTATGCAAAACTGCTATTATAACTCCTTTCAGATTATTCGAATTTCCGTACATGAATTTCGGATTATCGGGGGCCAACCAGACACTTATGCGATTTTTGCACAAAGTGGTGCGTGGCCTTAATTTCTGCTTTGTATATTTGGATGATGTTTTGGTGGCTAGTGCAAATCAAAAAGAACATGAAAAACACCTTAAAATTCTTTTTCAACGCTTCGAAGATTACGGGATTAAAATTAATGTTGCAAAATGTGTATTTGGGGTATCACATGTAAAGTTTTTGGGGCATTCAATAAATGAATCTGGTTTCAAACCTTTACTGGATCGCGTCAAAGCAATTTCAGAATTTAAATTACCAAAAACAGTAAAGAGTTTGTGAGCTTTTCTTGGAATGTTGAATTTTGATCACATAGTTCCTTGCCAAAAATTGCAGAGATACAAATTCCTTTCAATGAATACTTAAAAGGGAAAATAAGAAAGCTAAAACTGAAATTAGTTTTTCAGAAGAAGTAATTGCAGCTTTTAACAAATGTAAGGAATTGTTGGCTAGTGCTACGCTTTTGCATTACCCGTCAATAGATGCAAAATTAGCATTAATAACAGAGTGTAGTGATTTTGCAATGGGTGTGGCTCTGCATGAGGTAACTCCCCAAGGTCTCAAACCATTAGGTTTCTTTTCACGTAAAATAACTTTAACGCAACAAAAGTATTCAACCTATGATCGAAAACTATTAGCGGTATACTGTGCAATAATACACTTCAGATATATGTAAGAAGGGCACCCATTTGTGATCTATACAGATCACAAGCCTCTCACTTTTGTGTTTAGTCAGAAAAACTATTAAAAAGCTTCCCCTTGGTGTTTACGCCAACTTGATTTCATTTCACAATTTTCTACAGACATTCGTTTCATCGAGGGAAAAGAAAATATCGTGGCAGATACGCTTTCACGAATTGAAGAAATTCCCATCCCCTCTACTGTTGATATGGAATCCTTAGCGAATGCACAGTTTTAAGATTCGGAGCTTTTAAAAAAAATTAATGATGCAAAAGAAAGCCTATCACTGCAAGTTAAAAAATTTCCGGTTCCGAATTCGGATAAATTTTTACTTTGTGATATTTCAACTTCGAACATTCGACCTATTGTTCCTGACTCTTTTTGTAAAAAGGTATTTGATTCATATCATAATTTGTCCCACCCTGGTATACGCGCTACAACAAAATTAATAGCTGCAAAATATGTTTGGCTAGGTATAAAAGCGGACATAAAATTATATTGTCAGGCTTGTTTTGAATGTCAGCGAACTAAGGTTCACCGTCATACAAAATCCCCGAATGGTAACTTCCCACTTCCTGACGGGAGATTCAAACATATTCATGTCGATTTGATAGGGCCATTATCAATTTGTTGCGATTATACTTATTGTGTGACAGTTGTTGATCGCTTTATGCGTTGGCCAGAGGTTACTCCGATAGCTGATATATCCGCAGAAACTGTAGCTAAAGCTATATATTTTTCTTGGATTGCTCATTTCGGTGTTCCTTCAGTCATTTCTAGTGACCAGGGCAGACAATTTGAATCCTCGCTATTTAAATCATTTGCTAATTTGTTCGGAATTAAACTAAGTAGAACGTCAGCATATAATCCGAAATGCAATGGCATGGTCGAAAGACTGCACCGACCATTAAAACAGGCTATTAGTTTCAAGTGCGGCATGGGTAGATGCCCTCAGTGCTTCTCGGATTGAGAAGTCTACTCGGAAGATTTAGCGTCTCAGAGCTTAGCAGTCGCAGAGCTCGTCTACGGTGAGACACTTTGTTTGCCCAGAGACTTCGTCATGGAATCAAAGCTGACGGTTCTGAGTCCGACTTTTCTGCAGCACCTGCAAGGCATCATTGGGTCGTTTCGTCCGACCCAAGCGTCACGACATGGTATTCCTAACGTTTTCATCCCTAAGGATTTGACTTGTGTACCCACATCTTTTTTGCGACATGACGCCGTGCGACGACCTCTGCAGCCGCAGTATGAAGGACCCTTCCCTGTAGTGAAACGGATGGTCAAGGACTTTGTAATATCCGTGAAAGATTCGGCTAAGACTGTTTCAATCGACAGGTTAAAGCCGGCATATTTACTTAACCAGGATTTGTGCCCGGATATTTCAACTCCGACTCCTGTCCCAGTGACAACGCGTTCTGGACAAATAGTTCGCTTTCCAGACAGATTTGTCTCTCCCTGACTGTTCGAGACTCAGAGTGGAGTATTGTGGAGGACTTATTATTTTTGAAGATTCAGTTGAATTTTGCATGTAAATTAACATTTGCAATAAAGTTAACCTTTTCTAGGGGTCTGGCGAGAGGATATTTGAGTCCGTTAACGGATCCGATCAACCAAAACGGACCTTTCACAAAATCCCGATGAACCAAAACAGACCCTTCTTGAAATAAAGCTAAACAAGAACGAATTTTTCAAAAATTGTTTATTGAAAGAGCAAATCTGGAGGCAAAATAACGCATGTTTCCGTGCATAAAACCGATAATTTTTGGAACTTTTTTTAAAGTCAAATTAGAGGGATCAGTTTATACAAAATCTGCTAATTTTGCAAAGAAAAAAAATCGGCACTCTTGTGATGCTCCCGCAAGTGATAAATAATTGCTACTGCCTACTACCAAATAAATATATGCTTGTTGTTTGTTTCTTGAAAAGAAATTAATAGCTGAAAATAAGTTTGGTTTTAAATGATTTGTTTGTTTCTTTTATCACAGCTAATTAGTAGCGGTGTTGTTTTAAACTTTTCTAAAAAGGCATTGGTTAGCACTTTTTTCCCCCTGGTCTCATGATTTAATAAACAATAATAATATATATCAGCGAAATGAACTTAGAACTGCAAAGGCATAGTAAGGGTGAGGAGAAAATATGATTGCTTCAGATAGGGTTACCAACTTCAAAATTATTGCCACACCACTAAGTGTCTTTATAATGACTTGATTAGAAAGTATTTTCATCATTTTACCAGCTTGTCAATACAGTAAACTCCGGATTATCTGCGGAATAGGGTGGCATGGTAACCACGGATAAGCGAAAACCGCGGATAATCCGAATAATAGTTAAAAGACGATGCAACTGGAAACATAGCTAAAAAATATGAATAACACTCACACATACATTTAAATTATTGCTAAAAATATAGCTACATTCCATCTACTAAGATTGAATTTAAAAAATATACAAATGTGAAAGCTAAAAACGAGCAATAACATAATCATAAATTCAAAAAAAATTAACGGCCGTTAAAAAAATTAGTGAAAAGACCCGCTGATAATCCGAGCCGCGGATAAACCGACCACCGATATTCGAGAGTTTACTGTATTTGCGTTTTTTGGTGCGGTGCGATGTTTAACTGTTATTTTGGAAGTAAATTATATGGGTTTGATTTTGCGATGCTAACAAGGATGATTAACTTTAATAAACTCTTTTATTTATCGTTTTTTTTCTTTAGACATCTACAGTTTTCAAAATGCAATCTTTTAACATCCGATATGAGAATCAAATTTTGTTCTTTTTGTCATGCTAACTTTGCTTTATTAGGATGCAAATAAGTGAAAAGTCTCTTTATTTTTGTTAGAACGCTGATTTCTACTTTTTAAAGCAAAACTCCATTTTCTTTTATGAGTCAAATATTAAAATGCTGAATCGATGGTTTATTTATTTATTTTTTACTTCAACTGTGTCCACAGATATTAATGATATGTTTATCATAGGACTCTAAAATGCAATTTAAAAATAATTTTATCAAAAATATTTCTTTTGAGGATTGCGTTCTCTCTGCATCCACTTTGGGAATCCGATTTTGCGAATTTTTGATGTTTAGTACGCTTTGTTAAGAGGTAAACAAAAAATATCTCTTTTTATTTTTGTTAAAATCTCGAAATTTATAAGTTTTAAACGAAATTCTGTCTTTTTTAAGAGTGTCTTGGGTCAAAAAGTTAAATGCTGAACCCTTATTTTAAATACTGTACAGAAATGTTTCTAGTATAATTCAACATAATGTAGAATGATAGATAAATGTTGATACTTGAGAAAGCAATGCCCCCCCCCCCCCGTCAAATACTAGTAAAACACTCACAGAATGATATTCTCTACATAGAAGAGGAAAACTTTCAACTTTAAGTTTAAATGATGCAGTTTGTGTGATCTCTAAATTCTAAAATTTCGTTTTAACAAAAACAAAAACAATTTTTTTCACAAAATTATTTGATTTTTCACAAAAAACGGACCCTGTGAAAAATCTTGGGCAGACCCCTGTCTTCCCCTCCTCTTCCTTGAATATCATTATTTTAAGGAGATTGTTTGTTCTTAGTTAATGAGGTGCAAATGAGTAAAATTATGAATGAAAGTGAAGAACCATTTCCTCACAACTGCCTAATTACATTATATTTGTGTAAAAATGAAATTTATTTTTCACATAGTTAATTATACAGCTGATTCACAATCTCAAAGTACCTCTCCTTGTACTGCTGATATAGTCAGGAATGTGGTTAACTGTCAAAAATCATATCAGAATGTAAAAAGATACAAAGAATGGAGGTAAGGCAAATAAAAATCTGTTCAATTACATCATTCAGAGACTGCGATTTTGCCTGTGTTTTAGGTTCATCAGTTTGGAATAGCCTTAGCTGAGCTGTAAATAATCTCGTAATACTGCATCCGAACATTTAGGCATTTTGTTGCTGTATCGGATTGTTTCAGTATTTATTTCTTTGGTTTTTATTTAAAAGGAATAAAGTAAAATCAAATAAATGTCCAGATATTTTTATCTTTGTTCAAGCAAAATATTCAAACATTGAGTTTAAAAGGATCTTTATCCCCCTGCATATGGATAATAAATGATTAATAATAATTATGTGAGGCATAGTGTTCAATTCATGGTTGTTGAATATTAATAATAATTTAAATTCCTATGATATTAAAAAATATTTTGCAATTTTCAGGCTGGACCATGTGGTGTATTAGCAGCAGTTCAAGCTAATGTTTTGTTGGAATTGCTGTTTGGGTCATCAAATATTCCTTTAGATTCAGGATTGTAAGTAATGGTATTTTGCTGATTTCAAGTGTAAAATAAATATATTTAAACGTTGCTCAACGTTTTTTTATTTTTTTGTACTTGTGAAAAGCAAAAATGTTAATAAAGATGGTTTGCAGTGGTGTTTTTACAATTCCAATTTCAAAAAAATTTCTGGAGGAAGGTCCCTAACCACAACCTTCCCTAACATCACTAAAGACTATCTAAAACAGCTTATCATCAACTAGCTTATGACTAAAATCATAAAAGTGCTGTAGGTGTAAAAGAAGCAGGTATATATTGGAAATTTAGAGGGAAGATAATTAGAACTTAGATAAAAATGCAAAAAAGAAAAAGGTGCTAAGAATTTTGATTTTTCTACAATTAAATCCAAATAGCAGGGTGTGGCACAAATTCATTTCATGTTCTCTCTGTGTTTGAGTGTGCATTAGTGCTGAACGTCAATGTGTTTCTGATGATGTATTGTAGTTTTTTGATTGAAATTTATCAGTACAACAGTTGTGCTAATTTGTATGTTCAATTTTTCCGATGTTCATTCCGTTCTTATGTAGGTCGAGGTGTAGTCTCTGACAGTGATAATGGTCAAACGATGAGAACCAGCTTGCGAAGTCGACTGACTGTGATAGAAATTTTTATCATCCAATGTTTCTCTGCATTGATACTGCTGTCAGTGTGATAGTTTCTGGGTTATTATTTTTTAACAAAATCATTGAAAAATATCAAATTTATTTAAAAACAGGAGGTATATGCTTTTTTCAAATCTAACCAGAAAGTATTCTCCTCACTACCCAGATCGTAATACTATTTCTCTTTCACAGCAATAATGCAATTCTCCTGATTTGTGGGCTCATTGGCATATCCAAGGTTGAGGGATTTGAAAATGTCCCCCCCCCCTTCCCCTAGAGAGAATTCGCTTGCATTAGGACGCAGGCGAGGTATTACAGGGATATTTCAGGAATTGAGATTTTGGAGCAGTTGCCAATTTTGGGCTATACTTCTATATAGCGCAGCTAGAGGGGGGGGGGGGGTAAACCCTCAGAACCCTTGTTTTTAACATATAGCCAATATTGATGTTGTAGGGTAGGCTTGCCAGATTTCTGAAATGTTCAACCGGGACACAGGAGGAGACCCCCCCCCCCCCCCCGTGTTTCGTGTATTAAAAAAGTTTCTCACCCTTGGCTGGTTTTTAAATTATTTTGGACAATAGTTCATTCTCAGTGCTATGAAAAAATGGTTACTAAATTATGAACCAAAACTAGGAGTAATAATACATGACAAAAGCAGATAAATTTAAGCATTTTATTTCGTACATGTTAATATTTTCAAGTTACTTAAGAAAATAAGAACACTTTGAATAAGGAAAAAAACGAACAATATTTACATGTACTTTTCATTAGCTCTTTTGGTTTTAATATTGTTGTAAATACCTTCGCAAGCTAATTCAATATTAATTTTTCATATTAAGGTTACAAATGATTAAGTAATTAATCTAAATAATTCTGCACAGTTAATTATTTTTTGACGTTTTTGGTCATCTAAAGTCAAAGTTATCATTTTTTGGGACGTGAAAAAAACCGACCGGGATGCCGGAGTTATGTCTGAAAACTGGGACATCTAGCAAGCCTACTGTAGGGTCAATCCATACGAAATGAGCAAATCAGCTGTGGCTGACATGTCACAGATTTCAATGAAAATTTTTATTTAGGTAAATCATGCATATATATGAGGGAATGCAAAGTATGGAAGTTTAAAAACTGTTTGTTGCTTTGTTATTCAAATTAGAAGTTGATGCTTACGCTAAGCCTAAATTTTCAGAGTTCATGGCAGCCAGTTTGTGACTCAATAACTCCGTAAATTACAAAGGTACACTTAAAAAATAAATATTTCCACATTCTATAAACAAATCTCTATTAGGAAAGAGGAAAGTAAAATTTATTTGAAGCTTTTTTCAAATCTGAGATATTAACAAAGATAGAAAACTTGCCAATTTACTTCAGATTTCAAATCATTCTCCAGCTCTTTTAATAAAAAAATAACAGGAAAAAGGATTCAGATTGAAAAATTATCTATAACTAACTGTTTGCTCCAATTTAGTAACAGTTTTTGAATTCCTTGATGATGAAATCATATTCTAAAAAATCAAAACTTATATTTTTTTCCTCTATTTCAGATGCTTGTTTGAACATGAGGTTGAACCCTTAATTTACTTTTTTTTTACATAACATATTGAAGTGTCTTTTAGATAATACTAAATTTTAATCATTGGAATCAGCGTATTTTTGTTACTAGAGTAACTTGAACTAAGGTAAAATTCTATTAGTATTTATTGTAAGTTTAGGAAGGCATAACTGTTTCTTTCATGTTTCATTTTCTTAAAAGTATGTTTTTGAAGTACTTGCTGAAATGCTTCCCTAACTATTGTGAAGTATATGATAGTAAAGTATGCATAATTAAACATAATTGTGCCACTGAAAGTTGAATTTTCCTCTCTGCCCTTGGTATAGGAAAAAATAACAGTAAAGTTTCTAGAAAACCTATCATGTCAGCATGACTTAAAGAACATACTGAGTTTAAAGATTAAGAAAGGGGACCATCTCGTCTAATTCTCAATAGCATTTGAGATTGGGCTATGAGTTTTAGGAAATTTGTTTTATCCATGGATAAGTATTAGGACTGGGCGATATCAGAATTTTAATACCGCAATATACCGCTCTCCAAATATCGATATTTTCGATATATTGATATATTCTTGGAGTAGAGGTGAGGGATGCAAAGGATCTAAAAATAACAAAAAACATTTCCAAATATAATATTATTTCTCTAATTCAAAATTTTCCTGGAGGGGGGTGGGTGGGGGAGGAGGGCGTGCTCAATGGTATAGCTCAATACATGACTAAAATGCTTCACAACGAAAAAGTTTTAAACATTCAATTCAATATTTTGTTTAAATCTTTCAATTTGAGCAGTCTCAATAATTTGAATATACTTTGAACTATATTTCGTATTGATGTCTTAAATAGTTTGTTTTTAGTAACTTAATAGCTTTTGCTTTAAGACTTTTTACTTTTTAGTTGAGTAAGATTAAGTAAAATACTAATAATAAATCTCTAAAGAATGCAGCTATAAATGCACTGCAATTTGATATGTAACTTAAATATTTTCGGGGGAAAATATTTAAATTAAAAAAAAAAATTATTTATTTACTTATTTATTTGAAAAAATCTGAATAATATCAAAATTAATGCAGTAAACTTCTTTTTTTGGCGTTTTTAAATAAATTTTAAGGCATTTTTTTATTTCAATGAAATTTTTCATAATTTTTAAAATCTATGAATTATGTATATTATTCGTTTATGTTACATAAGTAAATAAAAAAAAAGCTTAAAAATTGTTCTTACTTTTTATCTTCATCCGACGGTCTTAGAGAATCTGGGTAAACCATCCAATAAATGTCATCAATTGACAAGCTCAGTTTTTTCAATCATGATACTTGTTACTTTTCTGAAAATATGTAGAAATTTCACAAAGAACACATGCCCGTGAATTGTAGAACTCAATTCCATCTTCGTTAATGCGTACAACTTTCACAAACAACACTATGTCTGCGCATTAATGTTAATGCATACAACTTTCACAAAAAACACTATGTCCGCGCATTAACAGTAATGTCTGGCGAGAAGTTCAAATCAGGGTTGCCGGCGATAACGCTTTAAAATTGGATTACCGTGTTATGATCGGAATAAAAAAATTCCCTCTTACTATGATAATATCAAAGATAAAGCTACTATTTTCATTCAGTTATGAGTTGCACTCTTTTTGATACGACAGCTCTGATAGAAATGATTGAGCTGACAGTGTATCCTTATATATTATTTCTGTAGCCTGTTTTTGGTTTCTACGCGAGATCTTCCTCAATTCTTGTTCGATTTCTTTGATTTACACCTTATTTTAAAGCTTATCGTGCAGGCTACTGATGAAAAACAGACCCACAGTCTAAAAATTGTTTTTTTTTCTGCCAAAAAACCTATTTTAAAGAATTAGCATGAGGTTTTCAGTTAAATTTATAACTTTAACTTGCACCATAACCGACAGAGCTGAATAGCTTGATCGGCAGAGCATTTGAGTGGTAACAAGGAGAATGAGTGTTCAGGGCCACGTCCGGAAAATCTGCATCAAAAAATTAGAGAAATATCGCGCATTACATGAACAATGAATAAGAAATGTGAGGGAATAGAATAAATAAGAGGGAAATTCTCTTTGCTGTTATGAAAACTTGATACAACATGGAGCAAAATTACTTTTGAATTGTAAGGCTTTTTTTTGTTTTTTTGTTTTTAAAGCTTTGGCTTTAGTAAGACAATTAAAGCATAATGTAAGCAAAAATATAAGTATCAGGTTTAAGATTTCAGACTACAATGGAATTTCTTTTTGTTCAGAAAAAAATAAATCAAACATTGAAATATTGATTCTTCTAATGAGTTTTTGACTCTTTGTACAAATAAAAAAAAAATACTACCTCAATTTAAAGGGTAAACTCATTTTTTTTCTTCTTTTTGTAAAAAACAAATAGCCTATCGCATTTTTACTACATTCGAAAAGCTACGCTAAAAAAAAGAGCTTAGTTCAAATTATTTTGTATTTTAACCGTGCTGTTAAATGATGAACACGTGCTGCCATCTTAGTCATAACGGTTCAAGCCGCATGCGGTAACAAATTATAAAAATTTTAAAAAATAAAAACATTTCTCTTCAATATCATATCTTATATATTATTCCCCTCTCACTTTAAAACTAATCAGACCGGCTAATGACGAAAAATAGACTTACGATGGAAAAATCAAGTTTTCGGAAACGGCCCTTGCTGTTGCAAAACCTTGATGCAGCCTGAAGTTGTTATGCAGATTTTTTTTCAAACAAAGTTCTAATACAATTTTCCTATTTTTTACGTTGCTTTCGGCAAGAAAAAAAATAAAATTAACCTGTGTGTGTTGTTTTGATAAAGCTTAAAAGCACTGGACTTAGTTGTTTGGTTAAATTGATAAGTTTTTTTTCCGGTAGAGCATTCGGCTATAAACTAAACTTGGGGCAAGCACGAGCTGTCTGACATAATAGCAAATTTAGATTAATATTACACATTACATGCACTCATAACATACAGCAGATAACACACGTAATAAAATAAATGCAATGGGAATGCTACTTGGTGTTTCGACTCCTTTATGCAGGCTACAGTTATCAATCAGATAAGTTGATTGTTAATCGAAGGGTATTCTTCCTTTTTTTTAAAACTTTGACTCCATCCAGACCACTAAGCATAATGTAAGCATAAAAAAATATTAGATTTATTTCAAGGGAATCCTTCTTGTGCAGAAAAACATTTTCATTCCATGCTGAAATGTAGATTTTTCTAATAGCAGTGTTCAACCTTTTGTACAAATGAAAAAATACTACGCCAAATTGAAACTACGAGTTTCCCCCAGTAAAACTTTAATTTTTTATTCTCGCGAATACGATATAAAACATTAAAATTATTATCAACTTCAATAGTAAGAAATCATTTTCTACTCCTCTGCTTTCTGCTGAAATAAAAAATAAATTTTGTCTACGTTCCAAAAATTATACTTAAAAAACGGACTCAATTCAACTGATTTTGGTTTTGAATTTTAAGTGTTTGATTAAAAGAGAAACATGTGCGGGCATTTAAGCCGTAACGGTTAAAGCAGCCTGCTATGGGAAATAGTTCAATATTCAAAAATAAAAACGCTTATTTTCCATCTAATTTATTACTTCTCTGGAATGTTTGTTTCAATCGCTACGTGAGATCTTCGTCATTCTTTAATCAAATTCCATGCTTTACGAATAATTTTAAATCGCATCATGCTGGCTAATGACAAAACATAGACGCATGACCTTATTATATTTTTTTTGGCAAAAAGCTTTTTTGCTGTTTTTTACTACGCATTCCTTCAATGAATAGCATTCGAAAAGGAATGCGCAATTGCTAGGTTTGTTGGGGTGTCGTGCTGTTAATCAGAATGGGGCCAATTCGAATCCATGCCAATAAATGTCTTCTTAATGTTTCTTTTTTAGTTCGTCAGGTGCTCACATGGGCAGGACTATTTGCTATAACCTGTTTTTTCACATACACAATTACTGCTTTTTCGCAAGTCACTTAACCACACTTTTAATGGTATTTATGTTTGCATTGAAAATACCTACAACCAAAAGGTGTGCAATGATCAAATTATCACAACATTGTATTTAATGAGGTTTTGTTACTGATGTCTTCAAATTACATGCCTTCTCTTGTGCGCTTACTTTTTTCCGTTTACTTTTTTTTGGTTCTTCTTCATAATGTTCTTCCTTTAAAAATTTTAAAGAGAGAAATGCTTTATGAAACGAATCAAAGCACAGTGCGGAGTTCCGCATGGGTCGACTAGTTTTATTTAATCTCATTAGGTTTTTTTTGTTTTTCATTTCTTTTTTAATGCAAACATTTCTGTTCAGTATATTTCGCAAACCTTTTATTCAGCGTAATATCAATGGTTTACATTTAATTAGAATTATGAACCGTGTTGATACCTCCATTGGTTAATTTTTAATTGTTGCATTAAGATGCTTTTTTAACCAACACGCATTCACTTTTCAGGCCCCACGAGAGGCCATATCAGCCTTGTCAGAAACTAGGGGCGCGGTCCTTAGAAGCGCCCCCCGCTCTTGAAAACTTTTTAGGGGAATGGGATCCGGAGACCAATCTGACAATGGGTCCACTTTGACCTTCGGCGGCCCTTGTATTATAATTAAAAATAAAATAACTGATTGAAGAATGCAGTTAATTTCTTGAAATTTCAAGCCCTCATCCATTATACAGAACTATAAAAAGTTATGTATTTTTGAGTCAGTATTTCAATTTCTCTGTAATTATGTCCCGTATTTCCGTTTCAACCGACATATCGGACGGATAGAAATCTAAATATCATTGCCGTGGTAATAGTTACATATCGATATATGACAATATATCGGTATATTCCCCAGCCCTAATAAGTATATTTGACGAAATACACCCATTTATTTCAACCATCCGAATAGATGAAACACCTTGCAAACATACTGATTTCATACTATCTTGTCAATGTATCCTGACATTTTCCTGTCATATCAATACGTATGCAAAATTACAAAAGCAAGATCATCTTGCATAGACCTTGATTTCATACTGTCATGGCAACATCTTGATATCCTGTCATATCAATACATATGCAAGATTACAAAAGCAAGATAATCTTGCCTGGACCTTGATTTCATGCTGTCATGACGACATCTTGATATTATCTTGTCATATCAATACACATGCAGTATTACAAAAGCAGCCAACCTTGATATTTTTCTGATATTACGCTGCATACACCTTGTCGGTCAATATTGTGGCAACCTGCTGACAGCATAAATGGAGTAGCATAACAATATTGAGGCAGCATTAATGCAAGATGATTTTTCTTGCATGTCAACCTTTATGCAATACGGAGGCATAAGCGGATTTATGGGGGCGAGGGGGGTCAATGCCCCCCCAGTCTTAGGAGAACTTTATAGATGGTAATAACACACCTTCAAAAATGTGAAAAGAAAAAATCATGATTTTTTTTCTTTTTTGAAAAGTTTAGAAGTGAAAATGAAGAGAATAGCAACTGCCCTTTTCTGATGGGAGGGGGGGGGGCGGCACTGTACACTGTATTACAAAGAGTGAAGCTGTTACCGGGTTGTTGAAATGTGTTGAAAAGGACTACTTTGAATTGAAAACCATTAGAGCAAATATATGAGAGAAAATATAAGTAATCAGTCGCTATACTTAAAATAATGACTGTTTCAACAAATTGGAAACTAAAACAAAGATTTAAAAAAAACACTGGATTTACCTATAAACTAAACAAGCTATAGTTGATGTCACCCGCTTTGTTGAAGGCCCCCAACTCCGGAAAATTTCATGATTTGTTCTTTAAAGAAAAGAAGAAAAGTACTTGAAAAAATAAATTCTCTCCATTTTAAAGTGCTTGAAAACATTGAAAATTTGGAAAAGTGGATACAAACCATAAATTAAAAAATTTATAACAAATGATGGGGGGGGGGGAGGGGGGGAATGCCGAAATGTGTCAAATTTAGCTCCTTGCCACATCCTGCATCAAAAGTATAAAAATCATGGTTCTCACGTTTCTGTAGCATATTACTTGAGATAAATTTTTGTGACTCACATGTTTCATATATTGCGGTTTATTTAATCCCGAATGCAGTAGTTTTGGAAAATTATTTTGTATTACTTGCGTTTATCTTACTTCTTCTGCATATTGTTAATCTGTTCAGTCCAGAAGGAAAAAAAAACACTACCTCTATTTTTTTTTTGTTTTTTGCACTACTTGTAATTGAAAAAAAAAAGTTGTTGTAATGAGAAATCAATAGTTTTTTTTTCTTTTAAACTTAAAATGTTGTTGTTGTTCCTGATGGCCCTTGAAGCACCCAAGGTAATGAATAACAGAGGCGTTAATCCACTTTTGAGGCTAATATGAGCGGCTTCCGTTTGACTGAGCCCCATTTTAGGTGGAAGTCCGACTTTTGCACAGACACATATGACAGATAGCACAATTCAGATTTATTACAATACAAGGAAATCAGAAGAACACCCAGGGGGGGGGGAACAGTAGGGGGGAATCGAACCTGTGCCTCCATGCATGCAAGCAGTTGCTGAGCAATACCGCTTGGCTACCGAAGTCCCAAGCTTAAAATAGTTGTTTCTTACAAAGTTACAACAATACTGTAAAACAGTACAATCAAGTACTAAATTTCAGAGACTGGAAAGACCAATTCCCAGTAAGCAAAATATCTTGCCTCAGTATTGCATAAAGGTTGACATGCAAGAAAAATCATCTTGCATTAATGCTGCCTCAATATTGTTATGTTACTCCATTTATGCTGTCAGCAGGCTGTTACAATATTGACTGACAAGGTGTATGCAGCATAATATCAGGCAAATATCAAGGTAGGCTGCTTTTGCAATATTGCATACGTATTGATATGAGAGGATAATATCAAGATGTTGTCATGACAGCATGAAATCAAGGTCTAGGCAAGATGATGTTGCTTTTGTAATCTTGCATACGTATTGATATGACAGGATAATATCAAGATGTTGTCATGACAGCATGAAATCAAGGTCTAGGCAAGATGATCTTGCTTTTGTAATATAGCATACGTATTGATATGACAGGAAAATGTCAGGATACATTGACATGACAGTATGAAATCAGCATGTTTGCAAGGTGTTTTATCCATTTATTTATTTGTATTATTTTCACTTTAAACTCGAGAATTAAATTCATTCTTTAATTATTTCTGTTATTCTTCAAGATAGTTTTCTAGCCTAAGAATATTTTCTTAAAGCTGACATCTGATCAGAAATTCATATTGAGGTATTAATAGTACTCGCAATTTAATTTAAAAAATGAAAGTTTCTTCATTTTGCGTAATACTTGACTTATTTTTTAAATTCATGCTTCTAATTGTATTATAAAGACATAAAAAAATGCCTAGTTAGGAATAATTGCGGAAGTTTTTATAGCACATTTAAGAGTAAAGATAGCAAAATAATAAATAAATACAGTAAAGTACATTTTCAAATGGATGTCAGCATTGAAAATATCCCATGCACAAAATATATGAATTTATCTTAAAGAATAACATAAATAACCATTGAATAAAATTAATCTTACTCGTGAGATTGAAGTGATAATACGAAATTCTGGGCTTAGTTTCCTTTGTTTCAAAGTCTAGGGGCGAAAAAAGTTATTTTCGGCCATTTCTAATATTGATCACACATCATCTGCGATATGACTTGTTTAGTAAAATATTAATAAACAAATGCAGTTATCAGTCATTCATAAGTTGTTCCTAAAACAATACTATTCCACACTAATAACTAAGCAACCAACTTAACGAAGCCTAAGAATGCAACGCCACGTGCAACTCCTCTGAACTGACTGAATCGAAGGTAGAAGCAGGATGATGTGCCAGCAATGCGAGGGACGCGGGGTAGAAAGAACTGTGCGCATGCGCAAGTATCAACGAAGGTCCACCTGTTCTATTGTGTACTAATTACCTTGGCGGCGACAGCATGAAATCAATATCATCTTGACGGCGTAAACATGTATGCAATGCTGTTATTGTAAGGCAATATCAATATTGATATTTTAAGATGAATGCAATGTTGCATACATGTTGTTATTGTAATATTGCTTTTTAATCTTTATGCAAACTGTATGCAGTATGAAACACGTCAATATTGACGCCATCAGTATAATATCAAGATCTGTCAAGGTTGATGCAAGAAATTTTGCTAGTAGGGTTTAAGTGCCTTAAATAATTTTAACTGTTGTCAAGTCTTTGAAATGGATTAGATGAGTGTTTGAAATTCCTAAGCAAAGTGTGCTTCAACTTTATAAGTGTATAAATTATGAATTGTCCAAATGGGCCTATTTTCTAAATCTATACACCATTTCTTTTAAAGCATTTTTTTACTATTGATCATTTAACAATGCATAATCTTCTAATCTTTCTCGCTTTTTCTCTCTGAGAACTGTTGTAATTGATTTGTCAACCTGAAAACAATTTTTTACGTGTATTATCGTAATTTGCAAAACAGTGTTTTGCTATTTGTTTCTGAGATTTTAGTAGTTCCAATTACCCCTTCTAAGGCTTCAAAATGCAGAATTTTATATCTATTTTACAAAACTTCCTCTGGGAGAGAAACCCCCGGACCCCCTAAAATTGGAGACATTCTATCCCCTACTTAAAAGGGACTCCATTTTCCACCTTAGACCTTATGTATAATGCATGGAGGGGGGGGGGGGGCACTTTAAAAAATGGCCTTTTTTGCCACCGATAGAGAAGCTGACCAGACTACTAAAGAGACCCAAACCCTGAAATAGCTTAGAGGCACGCTATGTCTAAATCCAGCCAGTTGTAATCAATACAACTGATAATGCTAATAAAAAATAAAAAATAAAAATGCTGCCCCCCCCCCCCCCCCCAGGAACTCAGTTCTAAATCCGCCTATGTGAGGCAAGACATTTTGCTTACTGTGTAAATGCCAAAAAAGATCTTGATAACGAAGACTTGTTATTACAAGCTTAGGATAAATCATTTGAAAACTCCAGTTCTGACGGAGAGTCAATCTCAATCTGATGACATATTTGAGACATGCATAAATATATAACGTAAACTAAAAATTTTGATTTTAAATAGTGCAAAATAGCAATATAGTATAAGGGGAAAAAACAGTTCAGTGTAATTTTTCTGAACATTTAGTCAAATGTGCCACCATAGAGGGGGGGGGGGGGGAATCTTTAAGTATATTATTTTGTTTCATTAGGTGAGCCACTGCTTGTGAGATGGACAGTCCTGATTTAATGCATTTCAAATTTGCATGAAATAATACTTCTACTTGAAAGGAGGGGGGTTGGGGATTGGGGTATTATTTTATTGGGGGGCGGGAGTGCTGTAGCTTTAGGAGGAGGTGTGTCATTGCTGTTGGAGGATGAACGCACTTGATTTCTAACTTGAACTTTGTATGAAATAATGTTTCCACTTGAAATGTATGAAGGGAGGTTTGTGTACTGCTTCGTTTTACGAGAAGAGGGGGGGCTCTATATCATTAGTGAGTTGTGTCAACCCTCTTGGGGAGGGGGTAAACACCTTTAATTTAAATTTTAAATTTAGTATGACATAATATTCCCACTTGAAATGCACTCTAAACATTCCGGAAAAATACACAAAATAGCAATTTTTAGATGCCCCCCATTCCGAAACCCAACTCACAATGGGGTGGGACTTTTTACCTGTTCTTATGGGGAGGCTAATAAACAATTTGCAAGTGGTTTAAACTTTTTTTTTTGGATGTTTGGGTCTGACCCCTATTTTTACTGTACTATTAGTATTATGGGATTTTCAGTTATTTTATATGTTTGCATTTCAAAAATTCAGTGTAAATAAAAAGAAATTCTTTCTTAAAATGCTTATACACCAACTTATATGTGTTGTTTAGGTTGAGACCAAAACTTATAGATAAAAGGCGAGCTTTATCTCAAGCATTATGTTCCATTTTATGGCAAGCTGGTGAAAAGAAAAGTGCTGTGTATGCTGTGTAAGTTAATAAACTAATAATTGATATTGTAACTTTTAGTCTGATTAATTTAAAAAGTCTTCATGCTTTCATAAAACCTCATTTTGAATATGCTGTTCAGCTTTGGTCTCCTTATCTCAAGAAAGATATTTCTCTATTGGAAAGGGTTCAAAGAAGGGCTACTAGGCTAGTAAGGGGACTTTCAGATACCAGACTTAAAAGTCTAAATATGTATAGCCTGGAGCAAAGGAGAGTCAGATGGAACATGATTAGGTTGTTAAAATTTATCTAAAGGAAAAATATTAATGGTTTAAACTTTTGCACTGAAAGCGGGACCAAGGGTCATTGTTTTAAGTTAATCAAATCTCAGGCTAACCTGGAAATTAGGAAAAATTAACTAATTTAGTAGGGATGTGGGTACTTGAAACAGCTTATCAGAAGAGGCTGTAATGCACAAGGCATTACAAGGTTAGGATAGCTTTAAGAGAACCATCGATCTTCGTTTGAGACTAATAAACTGACTAGAACCAGCCTAGGTCCAGAACCTGTTGCTAGTTGTCACATTTGTATTGCATTTGTATTTATAATTTAAAATATTCATATGGTTGGCATAGAAATGGTTCCATCCTCAGCGGTGATTGAATATGAATTTGAAGATGTTTGATGTGGAGCAGAAGATCTAAACCTTACTACCTACACCTCTAACTTTCAATCGATCCTCTGTTTTAATTTTAATCATCACAGGGTTATTATCAATGTTGTTTTTTACTGTTACCATATTACTCCGTATTATCCGGCATGCCGCAAAATTTGGGGGTCACCAGATTTTCAATAACGCATGCCTGGTCTTTCCCCCATGCTGGAAAAATCGAGGTTAGGGGAAAAAAATACTATAAAAAACATATGCTCCGTTTCAAAACGAATATAAGTTCGATTCATATCTTATTAGTATTAATAAACAGTTGAATTTCCTAAAAACATTTACCAACAATGTCGTTTGTTATTTTAACAAGAAAAATATCGTTTAATAATGAATAATTTTATACAAATTAAATTACAACTACGTAAGCAAACAAGCTGTATGTTACCGCCCCTAAACTAGTGCTAAAGAATTTACCATAACTATTCAGTAAATAGAACTTAAACGTACCTCTCTAAAAGGAATATAAAATAGTTTATTTGAAAAAAAATTATGAAAAAATCGCAGTAACAATATGCTTCTGAATTGATTTCTTTATTGTCATTTTATGAAATCCATTAATAATGACCTACCATAAACAAGAAGCACATATTATATGCCATGCATTTTTTTGTTTTTGTTTTTGAAAGAAGGTTACTTCGTGGAATTCATTTTTTTTTCTTCCTTACAGTGGTTTGCTTTCTGATTGAAATTGATGGGGAATTTTACTTTGTTGCAAAATAAACCTCAAATTATCCGGCATGCCAGAAAATTCAAATTTCCTAGCATGCTGATCAACCTCAGTTTTTCCTGACATGCCGGATAATGCAGGGGTTTAATACAGTAATATAAAAATTTCATTTCAAAAATCAAAACTTGTTAACAGCTCATGGGTCATTTAAATGGAGGCTCACAAGTCAAATCTTGAAAATGAAATAGGCAAATACAGTGTTACTAACAAAATCCTTTTTTAATATTCATTTTATTTTAATATATTTATTTTTAAAACAAACAAATCAATAACATTTTTATTTAATTTAAGTATGTCATTTGTTATTCTTTTTTCAACAAAGAGAATAATTATAATGCTTAGTCTGTTGTTGCTTTGTTCATAATATTTCTTAAAATTCATTCTTAACTAATTCACTTTGCTAACCACATCAGTTTAATGTCTGGTAATTTTTCATAAAAGATTTTTTTTCCTGATTTGACGGGCTTTGCATTCTGTTTCAGAGAACATGTTCAACTTTTTTGTATTGTGAGGGGAAAAAAAAAATAACAGTAATAAATAAAAAAATTGCAAATGATGGGATTGAATTTGTTTTCATTTATCACATAAAGCTGTATTTTAATATGCATACTAAGTTTTTTTTTTTTTTTTTTGATGCTGTATGTTAGTTTTAAAGAATGACATAAATATTTCTAAGCCTCTGGTTTTAAAAAATGAAGCTGTGTGCATAAGCTGTTATGAAATGTTTTGAACCACTTCAAGCTCAACATGTATTTAATAATAAAATCAATTTTTCAGGCGAAGAAAAACAGCTATTATAGATGACAATATTGCTGAAAATGTTTTGAAAAAAGATGGCCTTTTAGAATATGTGAGTGTTTATTTTGTCATATGAAATTTTCCAACTATGAAGTTAAATGTGCATATTTATGCTTATCTTATGTTTCTTCAAAACACTATCAGTAGTGTAACAAGGCTTTTGAAACAACAAATTCACCTAGCTCTTTTCTTACCTCAAGATATGAATAAGCCATTCAATCTTTAATAGGCTGTCGTGAAAAAAAGAAAAGAAAAAAGATTAATATTGAAATTTTACCCACTACAGATTCTCAATGCACATTTAACTGTGGAAAATTATTGTATGCAAATTGTCCACAAGTAAAGGGCTTTATTTATGTGAAGAAATTTCTCAAAAAAAGTTGGAAACTGCCAAACTTAAGAGTATTTTCTACATGAAGTATATTTAATAATTTTTTTTTCCAAAAAAAGATAAGAGATGCACTTTGGGAGCGAAATGTATACAAATACTTGGATTGGCTGTGTTGCGATAGAAGAGCCGTTCCTACCTGGGTCAAAAAAAGGACAACCTGGAAAAACTGATTTCTTTCATCTTTTTTAGTACTGTATTCATGAAAAATTTTAGCTTAAATTGTCATTATTAATCACCTGTGAGTAGTTTTGCTTACTATTTTTCTTTGATACATGTAGCATATGCACAATGTTCATACAAAAATGCACAGGCAACTGAAATATTTGCATTGCCCTTCTCAAAGTTAATTGCAAGGAGTTCGTTCCCCTTAAGTCTGTATGCATGTTTATGTGCATGTATCTCACTTTACTTAAAAATGGTGAGCTGTAGAAGTTGAAATTTTAAATGTGTGGTCTGTATGGGGTCTAGTTATGCACTTCTCTTCTGGGTATCAATCGTATGTTTCAAATAGACTATTTGTTTCTTGTGGTAAATCAATGTTAACTTTTAATGCAAACTGAAACCACATCATAAATTATCCACCACATACAGTGGCAAATTTACAGGTTTGGAGGACTGTCACAGTGCTTTTTTTGGAGAGGTTTTTTTGTCTATAAAAAAGCTATATAAAAAATTTATCATATGGGTTTTTGAATCTCCTTGAGTCCCTAAGGCCGTTTGGGGCCTCTCGCAATTACGACATTTGTGACATGGCCACCATTAGCAGTGGCGGCTCGTGGGAGGGGCTAGAGGGGCCCTTCTCAGTTTTTAAACAACAATTTATAATTATTTATTTATTTATTTATTTTTTGTGTGCGTATGTGCTTGAAATTATAAGAAACATGGATTATAATGTGCGTGAGGGCGAGGATATATTTTTGAAGATTTACTTAAATGCACATTTTTCCCTCCTGAAATGTGTATCCTACTTTTCCAAAGATTGGCGTGCAGACAGCCGATCACTAACACAAGACATTTGTCCCAGGACCTATCTGTTTTCCCTTTTTTTCCAGAACATTGTTAGGAAATATTCACCCAACAGAATTTCCTCAGATGGTTGGAGACAATATTTTTTTCTATGGCAGCATTGTTTTGCATCCTTTAGAACTTATTCTTCCAAGCAAAAGAAAAAAAAAGTGTGTTTTTCCCGTTCCTTTTTTCTAAAGTTATAAAGGTTATTGCAGAAAGTCTTACTATTCAAAGCTCTGAATTTGAACAAGTTTCAACTCTTCAACTAGAATTAAAAACTACTGTTTCCCCATTTGCATATAGAAACTTAACTAGGATAGTTGAATTTTTTAAATGACTAATCAACTTTAAAACTCGAAAAAATAACTGAAAAGTACCTTTGAAACTCGATAAGGTCTTTTCAAGCTTTTCAGTACTTTTTATGCATTCCCCAACATCTACGTCTAGCAAAAGAGCATTTTGCTCTTTGAAACTTCTAAAAACGTATCTGAGAAACACAATAGAGCAGAAAAGATTTTAATTCAAAGAAATGATGTTAGGTCAAATCTTAATTTCTTTTAAAAAGAAATCTTCGAATTAAAAATTTTCAATAGTTACAGCTAGTTCCTACCCCCCCCCCCCCATCCCCATCCCCATCCTGATTCTTTCTTCTTTTTCCAAGTTTGTCTGAAAATAATAGAGCTTCTCCTCCAAATCCGACCCTCCTTATCCTGCCAAAAACATTATGGAACATCTCAACTATCATTTCCAGATCTTCAATTTTACAAAAATTTCCAGGGAAAGTCTCCGAAAACCTTACAACATCACTTAAAATTGCCATTCAAAAATCGTTTAAAATTGCATTTTTGAGCTTCAATTTCAAAGATTGCTCTCCCTAATATTACCAGACATGGTCCTACAATTGTGTTTTTAAGACTTCATTTTTCGAAAATATTCAAGCAAGGGTCCCCAAACCTCTTTTCTTTAATATCTTCAAAAAATAGGTTTTTTAAACAGCCACTTATGAAAAATTTAAGTGGAATAGTCTCTGGACCCCTTACATCATTGTGCTTAAGTTTTTAGGACTTCAATTTTGTAAAAAAATTCTAGGGGAAAGCTCCAGAACCTCTTCTTGAAAAAAATCTTCAAAATTTGTCGACGATTGCATTTTTGAAACTGAAATTTGGAGAAATTGGAGGGGGGAGGAGAAATTTATTTCTATTTACTTTTCAGTAAAAGAAAAAAAAATGATCGGGGAGGGTCCCGGAGCTCCATCCGTTATCCTAACAGCAATAAATATGGCCCATAAGCGCGTTTTAAGGCTTCACTTTCTACAAATTTCCACGGAGTCCTCTTCATGGTTATTTCTCCTAACATCACCAAAGACCGTCTAAAATTGTGTTTTTAAAACTGCAAGTTTCAAAATTGATGAGATTTCTTTCCTATTGTGCTGCCCCCCTCCCTCTTCCCTTTAAAATTAATTTCTAGTTGCGCCACTGTTGTGTGTTACGTTGTATGTATGTGTGAGCATATATCGTTACAAGATTATTTTTTTAATTCAAAAAAATGTCTACCCATTGTTACACAGAAATTATCTTGTTTTAAATTACTGCTCACGTAGTTTAACCGAAAATAAGTCAAGTTATCAATAATTTGAAGAAAAAAAAGTGTTCAATCATCTTTTTCTTTATCTGCATAAAAAATCTGAATCTGGCCCATGGGCGTCGGCGGCGGCAGATTCATATTCAGAAGGGTACACCCGCATGTAAATCGCTAAGCATTTTTTTACTAGTTTTTTCAATTTATTTACTTTTAGTTTTTTTAAAATTCAGTTTTATCTATTTTTATTATATTTTTAAGCGAATACTGAGATGTATTTATCATTTTTGTTAAAGTTAATTAATTTATAATCTTTACATATTTCTCTGATTACAATATTTTTGCACTTTTGTAATTTGGCTTCGCTTAAAATAAACTTAATTTTACTCATTCAAAATAATTAGTAATTAAAGACTAAAATTAATATTACAATTAAAATATTAGATTAATATTGCTTTTTAAAATTTATTTATTTCTTTTGAAAGTCAGGGAGTGCATGTGCACCACCCTGCTGGCAATTACAGTCGACTCCCGCTACAACGCAATTCAACTTACGCGAAATGGCTATAACGCGAATTTTCCATGAGTAACGAATTTTAGAGCTGACGCGAGCGAATTCCTCGTCCACAACACGAATTTCTTTAGAAGAAAGTAGCAGCTTCGTTATTGACTACTAAATATATATTTTGTGAATGTTATTAAATCCCATTAGCATTACACTGACCATCGAAAGTTCACACATCAAACTAGTCTAGGCATCACGTTGTTAGTGCATAAAAAAAATCGTTCAGCAGCTTTCTTTTTTTACATTCTAAACATTAAAGTTGATGAAATATAATGGCACCTTAGTGAGCTGTTTCATCTAAAGTTTATGAAGATGGGGGGGGGGGGGAATAAAGTTTCTGAAAATAAAAAGAAGATTAAGATTCTTGATATGCTTGGACAGCTACCAAACGTTGACGGTAGCAACGCAATAAGTATGAGTGAATCTTCCATACGTACAGTTAAAAGTCAAAACAAAATGATATCCGTATAAGTTCAGAACTTAGTTTCAATGTTAAAGCTTGCAGAGTCTGAGTAAAGTATATCAAAATGGAAGCTGCTCTTGCATTGTGGATATAAGAGATTGGGAAGAGGGACTTGTTGCAATAAATGGAAACGTTATAAAAGAAAAGGTGAAGCAACCGTATTTTAAAATATATTTCATAAAAAATAACGATCTGATTATGCAGCATAAATCTTCATCATCTTCATTTTTTTGGCTGAACTCATAAATATCATTACTGTATCTATTGTACAGTACTATTATAGTGCAGCATTTTATTATTACTACATACTGTACGTACCGTGTTTTTTTATTTTATCAATCATTCTTTTTGTGCATTTTAACTATTTTATGTTGAATAAAACAGCTTTTTTATTTTTTAAGTACAGTAAAAGTTGAGTTTTTTATTTAAGAAACTGTAATGTATAGTTCAGGAATGCTTTAAAGCAATTTGAGGGGTGTTTACAAATGTCTAAAAAATTTGGTATGTTTCTAAAAAATATTTATGCATACATTTTTCCACAACGCTAAATTTCGACTTATGCGAGGAGTCTTGGAACGCATCCCTCGCGTAAGTCGGGACTCGACTGAATGGACATTGACATAAACATGCGATTAATATCTTTCGTGATTTACGTAGTACTTTAAGTATTTTGTTGCTTGTCCTGTGCTTAAAATTAATTTAATTTTATTTATTTAACACAAATAATCATTTTAAAAAAGTTTATATATTAAAAAGATATTTATTTTTTTTTTCAAAAAAAAAGGGGGGGGGAGGGTTGCGTGTGGGCTTATGATCTGGCCCTCTCACTTATTCAAAGCATGAGCCACCACTGACCATTGGTGATATATATTGCCCAGTTTTTTTCCCTACAATGGTTTTTCAGCATGTTTAGATCAATTATGGTGCCAAAAATTAAATTATATTTTCTCAAGAATGTTTTTAGAAACAAATATATCAAATGTTTTATCTTTATCTTGTAAATAAATATAAGGTAAAATGATTCAGTTGACTTTTAAAAAGGTTAACTCTTTTTTAGGTCTATAAATCTTTCATAGCTATAGTTTCAGCAACTTAAATTATAAAATGCATGGAGTCTGCTTCATTTTAAAATGATTTTTCAGATTTAAGTTAATAATTTCTTTAACTGTTTAAATTTAACGGTTAAGTTTTGAAATTATTTTGAACAGTTAAATATTTTTAAAATTTATATCTTAATGTCTGAATTTACATGTATCTAAAATTAAATTTTAGTGTGTGTAATCAGTGGCGGATCCAGCCGATTGTTTTGGGAGGGGCCATCCAAAATTTTTGAACAAACTCCCCGGGCCGAATTTAGCTCCATGCCGCCCTAAGGTAAATTTGAAATCTGCCGTCCCTCCCCCCCCCTCTAAAAGAAGCAAAATATCCTTGACTCAAAAAAATGTAAAAAAGAGTTGCCCAGATTCAAACTGTCCAACTTATGAAGAAATGATGGCGTTTCACATTATGAGGCACCCCGAGGAAATGAGCACAGTGATCTCCCAAAAAATTTTTTATTCGGCAAATACCGTGATTGAAAAACATTTGACTTTCATAAGATGTCTGAAAGTAATCATTATTAAATTACAAGAAAAAATTGTCTCTGTGGAAAATGAAAGAATGCTAATATTTCAAACAATTTAATTCAAAAAAATGTGTATTGTAATAGCAAATTTGCCCTCCTGAAAAGCTTGCCGCCCTAGGTAGCTGCCTACTCTGCCTATTGGAAAATTGGGCCCTGATAACTCCCCAGAAATTTTATTAAAATGAAGTTTTAAAAACTCAATTTTCGGGGTATTGAGACATTAGATGAGGGGGTAGATTTAGAAATCTCCCTCGAAAATGTTTCAAAATTTAAATTTCCGGGTAATTTTTGAAAATTAGGAAACAAAAAACGCATTTTGTCTATTTTTGATGATGTACGGAGAAAGGTCAGGTTTCGGGCGCTGGCCCCAAAATACTTTTTGAAAATAAAGCTTAGAAAACAAAATATTCTGTCATTATACATTGAGAAGTTAGAAGAGGAGGGGTGCTCTTCTAGCTCTTCAGCTGTCCAGCCTAAAAATGCACTTTTAGGTAATGTTTGCTTACATTTAAGGAAGTGTGAAGGTGCTTAGAATCCTTCCTTCCTGGAAATATTTTGCCTCTGAGGCTCTAAAATTCAATTTTTAACTATATTTATACATATTTTAGAAAGGGATGGAAGATTCGTGAGCTCCTTCAAAAAACCTCCTTTTAAAGCTATTATTACGATATAAACTAGGGAGGGAGGGGGTCCTATCAAAACTCGTTTGTAATTGAAGTTCCAAAAAAATTCATTTAAGTTGCTTTTAGGCAAGTTAAGTGATAAGGGCTGGATAAGCTAGTTTCCGTTGACATTCTTTCCAAATAAAAGACTAAAAATGCAATTTTTTGCTACATTTCAAGGCATTTATGTGAAAGGGCATGTGAAAAGGGGGTTCTCCCCCCCCCCCAGTTTCGAAATTAAAGCCACAAAAACGAAAATTTAGGCACTCTTTGGTCTTGTGAACAATAGGTACACTCTGAGAAGCGCAGCATTTAGAGATCGCCCAAATATCTGTAGTTGGAATCAAGAAATTATATAAAAGATGGAGAAACATTTTGGAAATAAAAGTTTTGTTTTGAGGATAGGGATATAATTTATCTCCCAATCAAGGCCTATACTTCTTTTTCAGTAAAACACATGTGTTAAATTTTGTTATCTTCTCATAATATATTTTTTTTCCCTTAAAAAAATTCCTACAATCACAAGGCTTTGGGAGGGGCCATGGCCTCCATGGCCCCCCTCTAGATCCGCCCCTGTGTGTAATGCATGTAAATGTTTAAAAATTGTTTTGTTACTTACGAATATTTCAATTGTTATTTTATTTATTTAATTTTAGCTTCATTTAAAATATTTCAAATCTAAAGATGACTTACTTGAATACCTTTATAATTACATATCTGAGGTAAGTGAAGAGCAATACTTGTTTTATTGATGAGTAATTTAATTTTAAATTAAAAAGAAAAGAGAGATACACTTTCTTTAAAAAAAGGTGTTTGTTTTTCAATTGAAACTTAAGAACTTCATTGACTTGTTTGCTAATTGAAATCAAGTTTCAAGCGGTACAAGGCACATGTTCCGGTTAGGTGGTCAGCCTAACAAGAAACCCCCAGTATTTGGTTCCTAAGCGCACTTGGTACTCATTTTTTCGATCCACTGAAGGGATGAACGGTTGAGTCAACCATGCCCAACCTGAGAGTAAAGCCCCGGCTTGTGGCGTGGGAGCACAAAGCACTACCACTGAGCCACTGGGCTTCATATATGGGCTTAAATCATTAACCACATTGAAATTTAATGTGTGGTTTTTGTTCCAACAATGTTGGACATCCTAGGACTGCCATAACAGTTGCCTCAAGGTAGTGCTTGCTATTGCTGTGCCGTCCACTGCTCTAGTTGAATTTAGTGCTTAAACTAAAATTCATATGGCATAGGGGTCATGTTGACAGAAAAGGGGTTCACCTTTGCTTTTACGGGGATGAGCACCATGGTTTTGAGAAACAAATCAGCAACTGCTTTAAAATTCGCAAATAATAATAATAATAAAAAAAAACTTATATATTATGAAGCTGTGATTTTCTTAGTTATATAATATTTTACAGTTGAAATATGAATTTATAAAAACTCAAATGAGATATGAGTTTATTTAATAGCCTTGCCCTCGTGTTATAATCATTATGTCAATGTTCCTAAATAAAAACACTCATTTTATAACATCTCGATGAAATTAGAAAGGGTTTAGTATTTAATTGGCTTGAAATGTTAGATATGATGTTGAAATGAAAGATATTTTACCTCCACATTCGAAGTATATTAATGCATGATATTTATGTACTTGAAAGTCGATTAATCAGCCAAGGGATACTAATACAACGTTTTGAAATCAAGTCATGAAAACTTTGTTGTAAAACGTTGTATGGCGGGGGGAGGGGTACTTCTCAAATTCTAGAGCCCTTCTAAAAAATATTTCTGTATCCGCTTCTGCTTTGTAGGCCTTTAATTACAAAAGATATTTACTAAAAACCGAATTAGCATTATTTTTGCCATTTTGATAATGGAAAACTATCTGCACATTTTAAATATTAATGTAAATCAAATGAAAAGATTTTTCTTCATTTGATGGAAAATATTTTTGACTTCTAAGTTATAAAACTGGAATTATAACCCTTTTTATTGAATTTTTAAGCAGACTCCTAAGCTTTTATTCATATGAATGAGAACTATTTCATTGCTGGCTCACAATCATGCAAAGCTCAATGATTTAAATTTTTACCTGAAGCCAATTCCTATTTGTTAACAAATAAAATACTTTACAATTTATTTTAGCAATCAATTTTAAAACTATTTTCAATTTTCTCTATTGATTCGGCTTTTACCACTATCAAACTTAGTAGTTGTGATTCACAAGCTTTCCCTAAAAAATAGTTTAGATTTTATGTGTGTTCTGGCCCATAGGGTTTATTTTAATCTGAGCTAAAGTAATCAAGGTTATTTTTTTTTCTTTTTTTTTAAATTTTAAATACAATCTGAAGTTTTGTTGCTTTGATTATTTTCAATTAATGAATAAATATGTAATCTATAAGGTTTTATTTATTTATTTTTTACTAACTCAATTATTAACACATCTTGCAGTTTCATTTCCAAAGTGATTTATTTGATTCTTGAATGCTTTTCTTGCCAAGTTTTTCATTTATTTTGTTGATTTTTGATGATTAACTCCTTTTTATCAATTTTTTTGCATGTGTTTACTTTTAGATGATGAAAAATGATTGTGAAAGCTGTGTTTTATTTTTATACTCTGTTATTCTGACCCATGGTATAGAAAAGTAATGATTCTTATTATTTTTCTTACAAAATGAAATTATAGTAATGAGATTAAAATTACAGCAAACTTTCTCTTTTTTTGTGTTGTAGAATAAAAAAAGAAATGGATGTTCCAGAAAGCCATTTGATTGGCAATGACGGTTACTGTTCTCAAGTAAGTTAATAAACTTATTTATGCTCAATTATCATACAATCTATACTTTTTATCTGTTAATAATAAATCTTACTTATAGATAAAAGTAGGCTGCTCAAATTAGTGCATTTTAAATCCTACTTATATTGCCACTGAAACTGAAATATTTTTCAAATTTTTCTGTAGTGCATTGTAACTGGGATATATATTTCACTGGGAGAAATCTTCTGCAGTTCAATAGAAAAAAAAAGATCAGAGGACCAAATAAGATATTTGGTTTGGATTCTTAATGGTCAGCATGTCACATGGTGGAAAAAGTTAACATACACTGCTCGACATTGAAAATGCAACACAAAGAAGGAGTGTTCAGAAATGTATGCAAATTTTAGAGTAGACATACATCACTGAGTTATATAAATGATGTGAAATGCGCAACTCTCCGATGCATGTGGAGTAAGATGTGAGGGAAGGAACTTGCAGAGGGGGCAATATTGATGTCATTATTTCTGACTGGAGAATTGTTGAAGAAATTTTGTTTTTGTCTTGGAGGATACGTGTAACACGAGATCGGATTGAGAAGGGGAGGTTGGTCCGTACGCCAAATCGCAGCTGATACCCACATGGATGCGAGCACAGTGCATCAGCTGTGCTGAAGATGGTTGGAACAACGAAATGTGGTAAGATTGAGGTGTGCAGGGGCAGCCAGAGTGATGTCTGAACGCATGGATTCATGCATCCACTGACAAGCTATAGCAGACCCACAAGTCACTTGTTCCTCGATTCTGCAGCTGGTGCAAGATACTATGAATGTTCCTGTGTCAGCCAGAACCATTTCCCGTCGTTTGGCGCACGTGGTCTGTAATCACGGCGTCCTCTAAGAAGACTGCCATTGACCCCACAGCATAGACAGCAACGTTTAGTATGGTGCCGGACTAGAGCAACGTGGATGACAGAATGGGGAAATGTCATGTTCTCAGATGAATCCCGCTTCTGTTTATCCAGTGATAATTGCCGCATACGTGTGTGGCGTCGACGTCGAGACAGATCTAATCCGGCAGTAACTGGAACGTACCACCGCTCGACAACATGGCATAATGGTTTGGGGCGCAATTGCGTACAATTCCATATCACCTCTAGTTTGTATTCAGGGCACTATGACGGGCCAACAATACTTGGATAATGTGCTGTGACCGGTGGCAATCCCTTACCTTCAAGGGATACCTAATGCAATTTTTCAGCAGGATAACGCCCAACCACACAGTGCTCGCATCTGCCAACATGCTCTCCAAGGCACACAGATGCTTCCCTGGCCACCATACTCTCCTGACCTGTCACCAATTGAACATGTGTGGGATGTGATTGGATGCCGTTTGCAGACTCTGTCCCTGCCTCGTTCAGAAGACGAACTGTGGCAAATGGTTGAAAGGGAATGGAGAGGCATCCCTCTGGACATCATTCGCACCCTTATTGACTTTGTGCCTAGACATGTTTCTTTGTGTATCGCTGTCCTCGGTGGTCCTACATCCTACTGAGCCGACGCCGTTCTCGCTCTGTATTCTATCATTTTGAAATTAAGATCATTTATTATTCCTTGCTGTCTCTGTCTTTTTTCTAAATTTCATCACTTTCTGATGACTCCTTCTTGGTGTTGCATTTTCAGTGTCGAGGAGTGTATAAGAGACATGCAACAGAAATTGCTTAAATTAGAAGGTTATGTAAGCCTACGCTCTGTTGGCAAAGAATATCATTTGAAATCTAGGCCATTTAAGCATAGGCAAGCATGACATATCGTTCAAGTACAATGGAGTATTAGATTACCTTGTTAAATACAAGAACTCTACAGGTACTTCTTATGTCCAGACTTGATAACTACTGCTTGAGACTGTTGAAAGTGAGGCCATGGTGGCCTGATCAGTAAGGTATCGGACTTGTGACTGGAGGGACCAAGGCCGTATCAAGAGGGGGGTGACGCCCCCCTCTCTGGAACCCGAAATCTTTTGTAACATAAAATAAAAGAAGGTTTTTTTTTTACTTACTAATGACAGAAGAGGAAAATAAGTTTTTTTATTCTTAACTAGTGGTACCCGCGGGGCTTTGCCTGTAGTAGAAAATTAAAAGGTCTTTTGGTTCGCTTGGTACGTACAAATAATGTATGGTGAATTTCTCGCCAATTGGCTTGCCCATGTTAGGGTTCCACGTTATGATAACTTAGTAATTTACTTGTTCATCTTATGATAATTTTGCACGGGAAAATGTTCTTAAAATTGGAATAGAAAAAGAACAAAATCAAATTTTTGAAAAATCGCTTCGATGTGCACACCCCTATGCTACAAACTAATTTTGTGCCAAATTTCATGAAATTTGGCCAAATGGTCTTGGCGCTATTCGCGTCACAGAGATCCAGACTTCCAGCTTTATTATTAGTAAAGATTTCGAAACTATTATCACAACCTACCTGATCCTTACAGACAATGTCTCTTAAGGATGAGAAAAAAAATATAACACTTACTCTACTCTATTTCATTTTCTTCACTACTTGTGATTGAAGAAAAAATTGTTTGTTTTGAGAAATATTTTGTTTCATTTATTTTTAACTTAAAACAGGTGTATCTTACAAAGTTATAATCATTTTGTAAGACTGTACAATTAACTTCTGGAAAAAGTGCTTTAAATAATTTCAACCGTTATAGAGTCTTTGAAAATTATTTACATTTTTGAAATTCCTTGAAAAGTACTTCAATTTTGTCTCTTATCAAGAAAAAAAAGTATGAATTGTCCGAATGGCCAGAATATTAACCTTTCCTTACTTTTTTTCTAAAATCTCTACACCATTTCTTTTAAATCATTTTGTAGTTTTTACTGTAGAGCATTTAATGAAATGAGGGGGGGGGAGAGGGATGTTGGGGAAATGAAGAAAATGAACAAAAACAAATTACACTAAAAGCAAGTGACGATGTGCTTCCCTTTTTTCCTCCCACGCTTTTCCTCTCTGTTGATTAATGTCAACGATTTGTTGAACAAGCAATTTTGATATTGATTGATCTTGACTTGCAAAAGGATGCATATTTTTTAAAAGGTTTTATTTGAATATTTTTCCTTATGTTTTTGTAGTCTCAATTGCTCCCATATAAGGGCTCAAAATACAGATTTTTGTATCTATTTTTCAACAATTTTCCCGGGGGAGACACCCATGAACCCGCTGAAGTTATGGATATCCTGCATCCCTCATAAAGGGCTACTCTCCTGTTATCCTTCCCACTACAAGGTGAATAAAAAATAAAATAAAATAATTCATCTATGGCAAAAATGTCCGGAACGCTGCAAAAAGGGAAAAACATATTTGCAATATCTCAGTGCCCCGTCAAGTCTAAACCCGGCTCTGCAAGTGAGTTTAGAACTTTTACTTCTATGTTAAATATTTTTACGTGTGTGTGCTTGAGTAATGTGCGAAACCAAGCCCCTCTCGAAATAAATTTCTGGATATGGCTACCTAGCCGGTCGAAGATCCGCTGTCTTCATTAATGGTGATTGAGGGACATTGAATATGCTGGTGGTCAGGGGCGTGCACAGGGGGGAGAAGGGACACCTGTTGGGCCAGGCCCATAGGCAGATTTACGGGAGTGCCAGGGGGTGCGCCGCACCCCCAAAATTTTTGGTTGGGTTTTGAAAAAAAAATTAGTTTAGTATATTTCACTCAGAAACGCAGTTGGGAGGAAAAATTCATAGCTGCTGTACTAGTTAATTTACTTGAATCCAGTGTATCACCACAGGTCGCTAGTGCAAGAAAAACATAACTGTGCTCATATTAAGAATTAAGGTAATTTTATCCATTTGAAAAAAAACCCTAATAAATAATTTCATGCAAATAAAGAAACTTCTCAAACAATTTATTGTTCAGTGCTGTGTTATTGTATAGAATAATTGCATGTTCTGTAATTGGGTATTTATTAGCACATAATAAAACAACAATGGCTAATAAAGTTCAAAAAAGAAAAAAAGAACATGGCTATTGCAAGAAACTTTATCAATAAAATCTACACCGAAATCAACCGAAAACCAACATTTTAAAGGTAAATTTTCAAAAAATTTTGAAGGAGTACTCCTGGACATTTTGCTGCAGTGTTGCATAAAGCGGGGACTGGTGACCCTCCCCACAAAATGCTGAGTAGATGTTTTTAAAAAAATATCCTTTATTACTGAAGAGAAGAAAAGATCTCATTTTGGGAAAACACAGTTATTTTACGAAAAAAAAAAGAATGTTGGGAAAAAATCTTAACTTCTTTCAAAAAGAAATATTGACATTTAAATTTTTCAACAGCTTCAGATCATTGGCTGCGAATTGTGTGCCTCCTCCCCCCTCCTCGCACAATCCTCTTTCTTTCATATCTCCCCCTCCCTTTTTATCATTTTTTCTATTTCGTTTTCATTTTTTCTATTAGTCCTTAAAATTTTTCTTCTCCAAAGCTCTTTCTCCAGCCAAAGTTATTACAGAGTACCTCAAATTTCGTTTTTTGGACTTCACTTTCTCAAAATTTCCAAGGAAGGTCTTTTAATCACCCAAATACATCGAAAATCATTTAAAATTGCGTTTTCGGAGCTTCAGTTTTGAAAAACTGCAGTGTCCCTAGCGTTACCAAATATGGTCTTACACTCATGTGTTTAAGACTTCAGTTTGGAAAATATTCGAACAAGAGCCTCCTACCCCCTTTCTCTAATATCATCAAAGAGTTAATATTTTGGTTTTGAAAACTACTATTTCGAAATATTTAAGTGGGAGAATCCTTTTTTTTAATACCATGGAGTATTGCAGAAGAATTTCCTTTTTCGGACTTCAATTTCAAAAATTTTTCAGGGGAGAGCTCCAGAAAACCCTGTCCGGTAACAGCATCAAAAATTGTCCTCCGTAGTATTTTTGGAACTTTAATTATGAAAAGTTAAAAAGGTAGCGTGGGGAAGGGGAGGGGGGTACGTATTTTTATCTGCTTTTCGAAAAATTGATTGGAGATGGGCTAGGGGCATTCCACGGTATTTTTGACATTTATGTAGAGTCCGTAACGTGACCTTTTTTGCCATAACTTTTTAATTTACTGTTTGAATAGCATATTATTTTATTTTGATCTTTTCCTACCAACACACCAGCTCAAATTAAAATAATTTGCAAATCAAACGATAAATTAAAAAGTTATGGCAAAAAAAGGTCACGTTACAGACTCTACATAATGTCAAAAATACTGTGGAATGCCCCTCTATGAGTCTCATTCCTAACCCAAACTATAAGAATGGACTATAATCGCATTTATAAGATTAAAATTTCTAAAAATAGCCTTGGAGCCACACGTACCTTTCTTGCCCCTAAAATATCACCAAGAACTATAAAACTGCGTTTTCAAAACTACTATTTCAAATTTTTTCTGGGGCGTGAATCCCATTCCAAACCAGTTGCTGGATTTACTCATTGCTTCTAATATCGACTTTCGTTTAAGACTTTTTCTGCAGTTAGAAATATTAAGAATTGCCCATCCCCTAATCTTACTAAATATGGTTTACATCGCATTTTTTAGACTTAAAAGTGTGTCCCGCCCTAAAATTATTTTATGATTTTGCCACTGCTTTGTTATTTCGGGAATACCCTCCTCCCTCCCCAAATCCCTGTTATTGTTGCACCCCCAGATATTTCGGCCTAAATCCGCCTATGGCCAGGCCCGAGCCTGAAGGGGGCCCAATATTTTAAAACTAGGGGCGAAATATAGGGGCAAACAACATGGATGGTGGCCCAGGAAAGTCATTTGTGACAGGCCCCAAAATTTCTGTGCACGCCCCTGCTGGTGATTACAAAGTTCTCCAAGTGAAACATACCTCTAGGAGTGCTGGATCAGGGATTACTTGATTTCTGGTATGTAAAAAAATTCTGTAAAAAAAATCAGAGCTGTCTTCAGAGTCCCATCTAACTGGTTAAATTATAAATAGTGGTAGGTACGGGGGATCCTGAAGTGAAAAGTGAAAAGACAGCTGAAAGTACCTGACTAATTGTGAAATGCAATAGACGTTTAGAAAGTAAGTTCTGTTTCGAAATAAAAAAGAACAAGCACAGATAAAGCAAAAAAATTACCTGCAAAAAAATACACCACCCTTATTCTATTATTCGATATTGCTCCTGTAATTTTACAAGCATTTGTCATAGGGTAGTACAAGTTTTCGTATACCTATTCTTAGAATATTGCCACTTGTATATTCAACCATGACTATACAGGGCTTATACACACTTACAGGGCTTTGTCCGGGACGTTTTTGAACATCCTCCTTACTTCCTGGACCCCGCTCCCAGTAACTTTCGTTTGTTTCGTCATCTAAAGTCTTTGCTTGGTGGTCGTCTGTACAACAGTAATGATGAGCTCAGAGAACATGTTACCCCATGTTTGACAACACAAGCAACAATATTCTATGAATAGTTATACAAAAACTTGAAATTTGATAAAACAATTGCCTTCGAAATCACGAGAGCTATGTCAAAAAATACTGAAGGTGTTAGATTTTTGTGCAATAAATTTCATTGCTGTACCTGTATTTGTTCTTTTTTTTTTAATTTGAAAACGGAACGTACTGCCCAAACCTCCCTCTTAATTCCGTTATTTTAAATAGATTTTGAAACACTTAGAAAGCATTAATGAGCTGATTGAGCTTAATTTTTCTTGTTTTAAGTTTTCTTGGTTCTGAAATAGCAATTAATGAATTTGCTTTAGTTTGAAGTTTATAAAGAAAATTAATACGTAGATGGTATTGTACGGTGAGCATTAGGTGTTTTGATAATTTTACTGCTAGACACAAATGAAATACGTACTGTATTGGGAATTTAAGTTTTATTTTCTTTTTAAAGTTATTTTAAGAACTTTCAAAAGCTGTTGCATTTTGTTTTCAAAACACTTCATGAGATGAACAATAAATGTACGTTTAACTTGGACAGGGGTGCTGACTTGCAAAAATTATTGGGGGCGGGGGGGGGGGGGGCCTAGACATCATCAGGGAGCTAGGAGGTTATGTACTCCCATGGAGTCTCCCCGCCTCCCCCAATAAATGTCAGATTTTTGTACCTTGAAAATGCCAATTTACATATTTTCTGGTGTGTATAATTTAAACAAACAAATGTGACATGACGTTTTCAAAGTAAAACAATCTAAAAATTGGTATACAAATTTTCTGGTTCAACTAGAGCATGTCACTTGTCTTAGTATGAGACAATTTTTTATTCTTTTTTACGGGGAGCCGTAGCTAGGCATTGAAAAAGGTAGGGCACTTGACTTGCATGGAAAGTCACTCCCTGAGACGGCGACTTAAAAAAATATTTGGGGGGGGGGGGGGGGCATACCAGGGGGTCTTGCCGTGGGAAATTTTCTAAATTTGAGATGAAAAATAGTGAGTTTTAAAGTTTTTTTAAAGCATTTTAAAGTTATATAATGAACATTAGAACCCGAAAACTCTACAAGCCATATTTTTTGGCTTTGAAAAAAGGAAAAAATAAATACAAACATGCACAGTATTTTTGTAAAAAGGTAATTTAATTTACTCATGTTTTTTAAGACCAGTTTTTTTTTCATTGGTAATATCGGCTAACATATTCAAATGTAAATGCAATCTCTCAATGTCTAAGTCATTTTTGAAAAACAGTTGATTTTCAAAATTTGTCTCACCTCTGTTTAATAAAAGCAAGCACTCTTGTTCAACTGCAACGACCTGTGTGAGTCCAATTGATGTAAACCGTCCAATAATGCAAGATTGCACCATTTCACAAACCTCATCAATGTATTGCCTTGTAGTACTTTGGGATTTTGAAAGTGTGCCGTGAGCTGGCTTCGTTGTTTTCATACTTCTTTGGTGTACGTCGAGTCTGAGGAAGTGAAGGATGTTTAATTTGTTCATTTTTTCTTTTAAACACAATACCCAAAAGTAGGGGTGCGACATTGATGTCGATGTTTTGGAAACATCAATGTTTTTGTTAAAACATCAGTGTTTTTGTTAAAACATCAATGTTTTTAACATTGATGTTTTTGGACCATTGATGTTTTTTCGATGTTGATGTTTTTGCATTTTAATTGAAAATTATCATAACATTTGCTCCAATTTTCTTGCTAGGTAATTAAGTTTAATTACGAAGTTGCCCAAAATAAATAAATAAATAAATAATTTTTTTACACCCATTTTATAAGATCAATTTTTCTGTGTAAATTATGATTTTTAGGAAGATCACTACTAGGTAGTAGGAAATTAACTAGAGAGTGAGGAAGAGGTTAAAGCTATTGGAAGAACCTGGCACAAGTAGTCTGGTGCCAGAACTTGCAGCCTATTTCAAGGCTCCAGTTCTTAAACTAAAGAAAAATCCTATATGTTACTAAGCTGAAAATTATAACTTTAAAAATTCAAAACTGGTAAAAGTTGCTTTAAAGTATTTGATAGTGATGGCAACTTCTGTTCCATCAGAAAGAGATGTTTCTCTGACTGGTGGGATAGTCTGCGAAAAGAGAAATGCGCTTCTGGTGGACAAAGTATACAAACTTCTTTTTCTCCAAATTGTCAACAAAATATTCTGGGTTACTTATCGATTTCCCCTAACAAGTCGTCCCTCTATTACTTACAATTTGTTTAATTATTAGCTAACAGTACAACACATATTTCTTGCTCTTGAAAATAATTCTTAGAATTAATTTTGTATTTTTAAAATAATTAGCACAGCTTTTTCCCATCATTCAACTGACGGTTAGTGCTATGATACATTTTTCTTAGTTTCTTTTTTGATGTAAATTTACTTTCAGTTTCATTCAGTTTGAAAAATTTTCCTTATTACTATAACTAGTTTGTATTAATCATTGCTTGTCTTATTATAAATTTTTGTCCTACTATAATAACAAGATATTGCGAAATTATTCTTATTAAATTATATTCATGATTTGAGGTTCAGTATTTTCAATACATTCGTCGGGTACGTATTCTTTTGTATTGCTTAAATTAGTGTAGTATATTCAAAAATGTATGTTATACATTGATAAAAAGATCAATGTTTTAAAACAGCGATTTTTTTTTGGTCAATTTATCAATACCATTGATGTTTTAATTTCTAACATCGATGTTTTGAAACATCGATGTTTTGCCATTGATGTTGCACCTCTACCCAAAAGTATTCAAAACTATTAGGCCTCTCATTTAATATACAAATCAAACACTTGTATATTTTTTCTAGATCAGTAACACTTAAATGATCGTGCCCCAGCGCTGTCCACCAGCAACAGACTTGACCCGTAAGTTTGCGCACTCGGACAAATTCTAATAAATGTGCTTGCAGCACCGTAACACTATCTTTATTGATGCCACTCGTTTTCAGTTAACCTGCTTAATACAGCATTTGTTTTAACTCATAACTGAATGTATTTTCCAAAGTAAACTATCTTCCAAACAAAGAAAATAAAAGATAAATTTATGAGTTTAGAAAACATAATATAACTAAATAATTTTCTTGATTTATCCTCGGGCCCCATGGAGTCGGCGGCACTGAACTTGGACAAAATTTATTGTCCATGTCAAATGCACTATTGTCATATTACATTGTCCTACAGGCTTTTTCTTATTCAACAAATAAAGCCATTTGTTTGTAATGAAATTGCAAAAATTTCTTTTTGCACAGCAATGAATTAGTTGTTGAAATGCTTATTTTGGAAGTATTACATTTATTATTTATTTTCAATTGGATGTTTTTCATTGCATCTTTGATATAAATTTCAAATTTTACATTTCATGTTTCAGGAAATTGTTAATTTACTTTTAACTGGCAAAGCTGTTGCTAACTTGTTTGATGGTGATTTAGAATTAAATTTAGGTGGACCAGAAAAATCTCTTCTTCGTGGAATTTCTAAGCGGTCGAAAATTGGGCTTTTGTCATCATATGAATACAAAAATACGTGTGCTGTAAGTTTATATTATGCATATTCATTGCACTTCAAATTCTATTACAATCAAGCACATACGGGGGAAGGGGGGGGCATACGGGCATGACCTCCCCCCCCCTTAAGCAACCAAATATTAGCCTAGATCTGGGTCTTCGACCCTTATATTTGGATAAATTGCCCCAAACTCTCTACTTATTCCTAAGATTTACACTTTGACCCCTTTCCCTTTTTCTAATCGGACTTCCAACAAAAGCACAAGCTCGATCGGGCTTTGATTTTAATAAAAACCAAAGAAATAAATTTTTTACATATATTTCCATTACCAAATTAGATTAAAAAAGAAAAAAACTCATTTCCTAGTTTTAAGCAACTTTTGTTAAACAACTTGTAATTTTATTAAATTTCAAGGGGGAAAATTAATAAATAATTCTTAAATTAAATGTTAATGCATGAAAAAGCCAATTGACATGTGGAGCTACTAATTCTCGGGTTGGGCACTGGATTCAGCCTTTCACCCCTTCAGTTTGTCGATAAATTGAGTAACTAAGCATGCTTGGGAACTAAAAACTGGGAATTCTGGGTTTGGCCAACTACCTAACTGGAATAACTGCTTTTGCACCCTAGAGCCCTTGGTCACAAAAACTTAGATGAGCACAGAATTCCTTGCCCCCCCCCCCCCCTCGAATGGGCTGTTGCACCACTGAGTTAAGTGTTTTTATATCAAAAATCATCCCCTTAATAACATTTGGATATTTTAAGCTACTCAAAATCAAATAAAACATTAATTCATCCTGCTGAAATTTGGCAGTATATTGAATATATATATATATATATATATATATATATATATATATATATATATATATATATATATATATATTAATTTGCTATGTGCCACATATTAACTTTATAATAATTACACTTGATTCAAAATTCGTTAGTTAATGTAAATATAGTTTTTTCTTGCCATATCAATATTTAACTTAATATTTTAACTATGCACAAACAGCATAAAAAAACTTTCCACATTGTGTTTGTTATTTCAAGATTTTGAAAAGTAATATTGTGCTCTAACTAGTAGACTACAAAATTTTAGTAATCTCAACAGCATCTCTAAAATCTCTGCATTTAGAAACCTTGTACTAGACAGAAAAGAATTTTTCTTATAGTGGCTCGAAGATTTATTGTGGCAATCTCCTGGTAAATCAAGCATTAAATCAAAAGAGTTCATGCATTTATTTAATTGTTTTAAACAATAATTTAAGTTTGTGTTTCTTAGCTAAAAGTTGTACAGTTAAATATCAGACATTAACAACCTACAATTCTTCTCACTCAGCCTAACACAACTCCTTCTTAATTCATAATTTACCTTATATGAACAATGCAACTTGCAAACCTTTCAATATAAAAAAGAGCTTTTTCATTGTTCCAATAATACTTGATTGGAACTGCGTTGAAATACAACCAGAACAATTTTATTTCATAGTGGTATCATACATACCATAAATGTGCATCCTATTTACCAAAATGATGGAGGAGGTTCACCTCCTTCGGCACTTATTTTATCAAATCTGTTCCATGTACTATTTGTAAGCAACTTAACTTTTTCATTTCTTTGAACAACCTGTGGGATCACGATTGCTCCATTTATGTCAGTCACTTTTGAGTAATGTTTGAATGTTTTTGTTTTCTACAAAATTTTTGAATGGTGACTTTAAAGCAACATCATTTCACTTCAAAATAGATAAAAATCATTATACATATACAAGCATGTAATAAATCAAATGTAATAAATTAAATGAAGTGTAATAAAAGAAATGAAACAGTTTGTAGCATTTCATGATTGATAAAACCATGTTATCCAAAGCAGTTGTTTTTTATAAGTCAGACCCTCTAACTGTTCCAAAGTAAGACCCAACTTTTTATGTATTTTTACATCATTGGGCCATGCAGTGGCATATGCAGGATTTTCTCAAGGGGTAGGGGGTTCAATTTTTCATATATATATTGCCCTCTCCCTCCCTCCACTTCCTACCCAAACTAAACAAAGTCACCAATTTTAGCTTGTTGACCACCTTTGTAATTTGACCATCTGTCTAAGTTGACCGCTTTTGTCAGGAACGGAATTAGTTCTGTCTTATATAATGAAGGAAAACCTCTGTAACTTGACCACCTCTCTATCTTGACCACCTGTCTATCATGACCACTAATATACACCAGCATTGGTTTGAAGCATTGTAAAAAAAACCCTTTGTAATTTGACCACTAGGCAAAAGCATTAGATTGTACTAAAAGTTTCATCCGTTGTGCCTCAAATAAGTAACCAGACATTTTAGAAAAACCTATAAATATTTATGTTTTCATCGAAAAATATTGGGCTCATGTTAAGTCCCAGAAAATGCACCAAAATTCAATAAGGAGGTATTTTGTTGAAAAGTAGATTGCCATGGTTAAAAATGTACAAGAAAAAATCAAATAAAGAATTTGAGTCCCTTTTGACTTGTTATGAATTTTTAGGAATTGCTAATATCAAGTAAGTAGTGTTTCATAAGCAATGAGGCTTTTTTTTTTTTTTGATCGATTCACAGAAATTTTAAATTTGTATGATACTTTATGCGTCATTCGGATAATGATAAACAATCTCTAATAATTTTTAAACAACATTTTTTCTTATTGTTTTAAAGTAATGTTAAACAATGACAGTGAGTTTAAAGTGATCCAATTAGTTAAAAAATGAATGCATGGGAACAAGAAATAACAAAAAAAAAATCATTACTACCCTTTATAAGTTGACCACCTGTCTAAATTGACCACTAAAGTTGTGCACCCCAAGTGGTCAACTTACACAGGTTTCACTGTATTAGTGCAGGAAATTTCTTAGGTGTGATAGAGACAAATTTTGCCCCCCTTTGCACATGATCTCAATTTTAAAGTCATAATTGTTGAAAGTTGAAATAAACTTTTTGTCAATGAAAAGAGTTGACAATATTAACAATGTATCTTTTGTTACAAAGACAACAAGCTTCATTAAACTTTTACATTAGTGATATGAACCAAGTTGTAAGTGTAGGTCCCCCCCCCAGAAAATTTTCTTAAAAAACTCAATTTTGGCAATGTGAATGATGAGGGAGAATAGTTTTGGGGGCCTACCCCCATAAACTTCGAAATTTAAGTTAAAATGCCATTGTAAGCCATCTTCGGTAACAGAAAGGGAAGGAGTTGTTCAAAAGGTAGCACTCCTCAAAATTATAAATTATCTTTGGTGATGTTCAGAACAAGAGAGATTCGGGTACCTCTTATTGGAGTTTTTTCGAAATTGAAGTCCCAAGGAATTATTCCTGGTAATTTAAAAAAATTGTGGCATTAAGAGCGCACTTTAACTGCTCTTTGGTGATGTTAGGAACAAGAGCAGTTCATGCACCCTCCACCATAAATTTTTCGAAAATGGTAGTTTTAAAAATGCAATTTCAGACGTTTTTTTTAGCGATGTTAGGGGGGGGGGGGCATTTAGTCCTGTCCAAGAAAAACATTTCAAAATCACAGTTCAAAAACTGCTGGTTTAGACAATCTTTTGTGATATCAGTTTGAAGAAAGGTATGAGGGCCGTTTCCCAGAAAAATTTCCAAAATGAGAACTTAAAATTTAAATTCTTTATTTTTAGTGATGTTTTTGTAATTTCATTTTAATTAAGAATAAATGAATGTGTTAGTCATTTTGCCACACCATAACGGTGCTGCCACCAGGAACAAATGTCCAGAATTTTAGTTCATAAAGATTTAGATTTTAAGAGGTATAGCTGACATCGTTTTAACTATGCAAAATAGCTCCAAATTTATAATGTGCTCAATACTTATCATTACCAACTTTCTACAGAATATATAGTATCTATTATATTTGATATTTTAACCATGATTATTATATTTTTGTGATAATATAGGTAGGACAATTTTATAAGAATCCATTATATCCAATATGGCTTTTATTGGGAGAAAGTCACTTTACTGTTCTTTTTGGTACTAACAGAGACATTTTGAAGAAAACTAATGCAAAAGATCCTTTTCTGTTATTTCATTATGATGGTCTTTTAAAAAAGAATGATAAAGAAACAATATTTATTATAAGTAAGACATTTTTATGACAAATTCTTTCACATTCTAATATGAAATTTATACAAAAAAAAAAAAAAGAAAAGCAAAAGAGAGAGTTCTAAGCTGCGCTCTTATGTTTCAATTTAAAACTACCAATAGGGGATGAATCAAAGATTCGTAGCCTACTGGTTGTTTTAGGGATAGTTTGCAAATAATCTATTTTTATCATGAATCACACCGAATGATTGCAGGCAAGTGTTGCAAATTTTCGCACCACCCCTTGCAATTCGTCGCCTATCCAAGAATAATTCAAATTTGTCTCATTAAAACACTGATCTCTTTCGAAATTTTTAAGATATTAAACTGGACTTCTATTAGGAGTTTGCAGATCTACTTAGGTTTTAAATGTTCATATTCCATCAAATTTTCAAAATTTTTGTTTCAAAATTTAATATAACAATTCTCTTACATGCTGGAAAGTTTTCTGAAAGTATGGTACGATTTGATGGAAAACCCTGCATGTTATGAGCCAAAAACATATGAACAAAATTGATGTTTTTGAAAGAAATGCTTATGTCTTCACAAATATAAGTGATACTTTCGTGGAAATGTATAAAATAATTGTATATAGTAAGAAAGCTAATTGCTGAACTTCGGCTTATTCACAGCTATTTACGATGAAGGATGGTCCAAAAACTTTTTTGGTTTCATCTATTTGTAGCTAGTCCCCTAAATGCATGGGCGGTTTAATTCTTATTGAAAAATGACAGCTGGAGCTTTCTTTCATATGACGAAAGTTACAGAAAAATTTATCTCATATTTCTCGAGAAATCTGTAAAAATGTGAATTTTTGTCCCAAGACTTTTGGTGATATAGTGTGTATACAGTAAAATTTGTGTTAACAGGCACTCCCAAATAGTGGACTTCTTTAATTATCAGAAATTTTCTCAAGCTCTAGTCTCTTAATGTAGGTTGTTCCAGACAATTCATTCTGAAAAGTGGACACTCCAAGTCACGTACATAGTTAAAGTAACAAAACAAAAAAAAAAAAAAAAAAAAAAAAGAGAAGATTGCTGTGGCAAAATGTTCTATAAGCTGACCATACACAGTGCATTTACATTTGCAAGAAAAAGCCTTTTTCTTATCTGTGAATATTTTTTTATTGTAACCTTACAAAATTCACTTTTTTCCCCGCAATAAATTTTAAAATGCTTTTTCTGCACTGATGTTGCTCTGTAAATGTAATAAGTTCTAAAATAAAAAAGTTAAATTAGATTTTGTAGTGTCGCATTTCAATTTTTCGATCTTTATACCTCAAAGTCCAATCAAGCAATTAACTTTTTGGCCGATGATGAGGGGGAAGTACTTGTGAATGGAAATGACGTCTGAAAAAAAAAAGGAGTTTTAGAAACTGCATGCAGTGAAGCAATAAAAAAAAATTATCAATGGAAAGGAGATTCCAAGAGATATGCACTAGAAACCTAATTAAATATTTGTATTGAGGAACTGATTTAAAGTGCTAAAACAGATGCTAAATTTTGTTAAATGAACACTTCATTTCCTTAACTAGCTTCCTACTTAAAGTATGTTATTGTTATTTTTTGCAAGACAAAAAGATTAACAAGGCAGTTAAAAGAGCATAGTAACTCAAATCAATTGTCTTAGTTTGAGATAGATAGTCAAATGGAAAAATGTCAAAACATGATCCTCCCGAATAGGGGACACTTACTAATAACAGACAAAACTTCTTGTCCCGTGACTCTCCATTATCTGCGGGCATGGTAGTGCCCCCACCAAGGGTAGCAAAAGCAAGCCAATTCAAAACAAACACAGGCACAGCCGTACTATCCTATTCTCGAAGCAACTCATGGCTATTTCGACCCCCTGTAACTTCATTGTAGGTAAAGCTAAAAGCCTGATTTTTTAGTAACTAAAAGAACATGCGATAGCTAGCTATGGTTGCAAATTTCGTCCCATTTGTACCAATGGTTCACCAATTATTGCCAGTCAAAGTTCGTGAATTTTATCTCTGACAGATGATAGGGAAAAAACCTCATCGAAATTCTAAGATACTTCTAGCAGTCACACAAGCTTGAAATTGTACACAAGCTTGAAATTGTTAACTTAGTTAGTATTCACCATGTAATGAAAGGAAAAATTGAAACATTCCCAAAATTTCAGTCACGTGGTGTAGTTTTAGAGCGACTTTCCATTTTGCTAATTAATTACTCACAGATGGCGTTCTCTTACTATAAAAATGAAATCATTGCCTAGTTAGTTGAGTTTGTAATTGTTGCATTAAATAATGTGTACCAGAAACAGAAAATGGTGATGCCGTAATAATGATTGCCCTGTTCTTTCAATGTCAAAATAGGCGGTTTTGAAGTTAGTATATGAAGACATGTTGGATTCTTACATGCTTGAAACTTGACACATCTAATAACTATTCGTGGAACAAAAATCCTAAATTTCATGACTAGACCTCTAATAGTTGTGGAAGTATCAATATTTGAAAAGTGCCTTTTTTTACAATGACTGGTTGATTTATTCATCAAAATGTTTACTTCGGCATAAAAATAGAGTTTATGCTTGGATGAAGGGAAAAAATCTAAAACTACAAAACACTACATTAGTATAGCAAAAAAATATGGTATTTTTATTTGCATTGCGCCGCAATCACTTCATGGTTCAATTTCAAAAAGTTCGCCAAATGATCAAAACAAAACCGCTTGTCAAACGCTGCCAAAACAAATTTGTTGAAATTTAAAATTAAATGTTTAATTTTTTAACAAAATGGGGCTTTAAACAATACTTAAATTTCCATCAAAAGGAAAAAAAACTATCAAACAATTAAACTTTCAAATCTAGAGCTTGAATACGCTTGAGGTGATTTAAGAAATTAGCCACATAGTTAAAACATTCAATTTCTCCCTTGAGGAAAAATGTAGACTTCAGACATTTGTGATGCTTATGTAATTTCCAAGGAATAAAAAAGAGTGTACACTTGAAGAAAAATGCGATGTACGTTTTGATAATTCCCCCGGACAATATAGAAATTGCGCGAATATTTTGAGAACTGGGAGTCTGAGCAATTTTCCCAATTGTCGCCAAATTTGTGGACGCACAAGACCAAGAGCTTAAAATGTACTTTTGTCTAGCTGATAGTGACAGAAGCAAGCGGTTTTTGTTCAAAATTGGCAATTGTGCCAAGCTCCCAGTTATCGAAATATCTTTGAAATTACTAATAAAAAGAAACAAGTGCACCATAAAAGCTGGAAAAGAAAGTCATGCATTTGTACATGCTTTTACATTTAATTCTCTAATTGTGAACATAACTTTTAATTTAGCTTTTCAAAAAATAATGATATCCCAAAAAACATAAACGTGAAAAAGTAGCCAAGTTCGGTCGACATGAGGTTCAAGTTACTTGGTATCACCGACAACAGTTCAAATCTAACAGGTAGCAAGTTCCGCAGCAGTTCCTCTTATATGTTGAATTGCCTCATGTTCTTCAATTCATTTAAAAAACAACATTTTACTTTTATTGATATTGGATTTAAACCTCTTGGCGTTTTAAAAAGTTTATTCACAAAAAAAAAAAAAAAAGCTACCAACAAAAAGAAATGAGATCCCATCAAAATGATAAAATGTATAACAATGCCAAGTCTCGCTTCCACCGTAAAAAGTAGAGATATCAAATACAACCAAGTCAGGTGTTTTAGTTAGTATTTTGGAAAGCACATATTTAACAACTTTGTCTTAAATTGTTTCCTAGCAAGTTACCATAACCATTTATAATATCCTTATGATTACTGGATACCTTTATTTCTATAATTATTATAATGACTTGGCAATCACACAGCAACTTAATACCATCTACGTACTCGATCTGAGCGAGCGTTTTATTTGTGCTAGTATGAATACTGCATAAATACGACCTGTCAGTCTTTGTTTGAATAGGTGAAAATGCACGGGATACACATTAAAAAAAAATGTTGATTTACAAATTTATAAGTAAACTGATACCAGTGGGGTTATTCCATTTAGCATAGGATATACAATTATTGGTGACTTGAGTGCCTGTGCCGGCAAAATATAAAAATATCCATAATTCTTCTGTCATAATGTAGCCATGTGATTGCCAAGTCATTATATTAATTATTATAGAAATAAAGGTATCTAGTATTAATAAGGATACTTATAACGGATTATATTAAGGCTATGGTAATTTGTTAGGAAACAATTTAGGAGAAAGTTGTTAAATATGTGCTTCCCAAAATACTAACTAAAACACCTGACTTGGTTGTATTTGATATCTCACTACTTTTTACGGTGGAAGCGAGACTTGGCATTGTTGTACATTATATGTTTTTGATGGGATTTATAGGCACTACTGAATCTACTTTCCTTTCAACAAATAACAATTTTAAAACATTTTAGCTTGCATTTTTTCTGCAACTCAATACTGTCGCAGCAAATTAATTACATATTTTGAGAGTTTCCCCATTTGTTTTGATTGCATCAGCTATTTTCTTTCAAACTTTTACTAAAACCTGTATGTTAGTCTTTAAAGTACTAAATATCAAATAGATCTTATCAACAATTGACATAAAGATGTAATGCTTATTTTCCCTTTGCATTTCATTATTTGGTTTAGATCCAATAGGGAGGTTAGAAGAAGAAGATAAAGATAAAACAGATAATTCAGTTTTACAATGTATATATACAAGGTAAATACTTTGAAATTTGATAACACGTGTAGTGGAAAATTTATTATAATAAACACTGTACAGGAGTATATTATTTAAAAATATTTTATGCAAAATTAATTTTGCAAGTCTTATTAAAAATGACAGGGCTTGCAACTAGTCCCTATTTTATTTTCAAGTCTCTTAAAGTCTTTTTTTTCTTCAAAATCTGGTCCATTTTTTCCATTAAAATTTCAGTTGTATTTTTTATTTTCCTTGTAACCTCTTTTAATACGTATGTATAAAAAAAATATTGTTAACACCTATTCTAGAATAATTTGTAAATTTTGAATCAAATAAGACTACAGTGGCTAGAACTGTTAACTATTAGTAAGTGTTAAAAAAAATCATTTAGAATGGTTTTTCGTTATTAGGCTTAGGCAGCGGCGGCGATTCGGAGGGGGGGGATGACAAAATTTTTAGACCATAATTATTTGTTTTAGTTTATGACACATTATTTAGCGCACAACCAGTAACCTTTGGAGTAAATAATGTAAGTCTAATTCATGTCGAAGTGTGTCTTGGGGGGAAGTTATTGTTTACATAATTGAAGGGCTCGCGGTAAGAATGTGATATGCCACATGATGTGAATTTGCAGTAAACCAATTTCCAACTTATAAAAAATATTTGTAGAATTTTTCAAAAGTATTCTACATTCTTTATTCTGTAATACTAAAACCAGATATGTTTTTCTTCAAATGACATAGTCCATTGTAATGTTTATTTCAATTTCAGTTTTGAGAAACAAAAATTTTGATCGAAAAATCACTCCTTGTCTCTTGTCACATTTCTGCCCCGAGCCTTTCAATTTATCAAACTCTTAAGTTAGTACTCTAAAACGTGAGTTAAATTTTACATCAATTAGCATGTATCTGCTCTCAAAACAAGCCGTCACAAAATTTTATTTATTTATTTTTTATTTTTGTGCTGCCATCAAAAGTTCTATGGCCTTTTTTTTTTTTTGCCTCTCCTCCCCCCACTTATAAGCCCCAATAGCCGCCTCTAGCAAACTACTTCCTTTAGTTTACCTTGTAGTGTACAGTTGTTGGTACAGCTAACTTAAAAAAAAATTCACCAATTAATATGATATACAATGTTAATGTATTTATGTTACTTTTTTTTCTAGGTGGCCATTAGCTAGTATTGAAAAAGAGAAGGAAAAAGAATAAAATGGTAATATGGAAATTATTTACATTCTTCTAACCTTAAATTTTAGAAATCATAAGCAAGAAGAAAAACAAAACTAATTAATTTTCATTCAGCTTTTGCTTCTTTTTCTGAAAATAGTTTTCTTTAAATGTCAATGCACACCAGCTAACTCTACTGTTTTTTTTTCTGGGGGATTCCCGGATTTTGATCATTTCTCCTGATTGTTATATGATGTAAGGAACATTTGGTTGTACTAAAAAGGATAATAAAAAATCTTTATTCTTCCCTAAATAACAATGAAAAATCCGTCTTAATCATCTACTGGATTTTTTCCCAGTAGATGTTGGCAGGTATGTATTGTGTTTAATGTTTAATGTTGTCTTTTTAACTGCTGAAAATTTCGCTAAAAAATATCGTCAAAGATTTAATTAAAAAATTCTCACTCACTATAATGTTGTCCACACATGATTTCATTTTTTGAGAAGGGAGGGGGTTTGTGAAATTCTGAGTTTGTGACATGGGGGAAGGACACAGTATATGACTAAAGATACAAATTGCACAGAAACTGCCCAATGATAAAGCTCCCAGTTGCATCCCCATCTTTTAAAGCTTTTTGAACACTTCTGATTTCCATGTACTGCAAAAGATGGCTCATTTAAGTAAAAATCACAAGTATTTGAAATACACCGCCAACTCAGTCATTTCCAGCCGAAGACTGCAGTTTTGTGCTTATTAGCTCTCATCAGCCTGGCATAGGAAAGTGACTGAGCAGGAGATGGAAAACCTCTTAAGGAAGCCAAGTGTGCCAAACAAACTGGTAGCTAATATAAAATTAGCACAGACCAGACGAGTGACCGAAGCAATGGTTCAGTTCAACTCGAATATTGAAGGCTGATGAGTGCTAATAAGCACGAAACTGCAGTCCTCGGCTGGAAATGATTGAGCTGGCGGTGTATTTCATATATTTCTGCCTTAGCCCTGGCTGTAGGGCGGTAACTTGCTGAATATACTTGCCTAGCCTTCAGTATTCTAGTTGAAGCGAACCATTGCTTCGGTCACTCGTCTGGTCTGTGCTAATTTTATATTAGCTACCAGTTTGTTTGGCACTTTTGGCTTCCTTAAGAGGTTTTCTATCTCCAACTCAGTCACTTTCCTATGCCGGGCTGATGAGTGCTAATAAGCACGAAACTGCAGTCCTCGTCTGGAAATGACTGAGCTGGCGGTGTATTTCATATATTTCTGCCTTAGCCCTGGCTGTAGGGCGGTAACTTGCTGAATAAATCACAAGTATTGTCCAGCTGTGACAAATTAGCGCCTACCAATCTTCTATGACGTAAACGGAAACAAGTTCATTGCTATAATAAAATTTTTAGAGTAGAAAGAAAGGGCGTTAGCATTATTTAGGACTTTAGCAACTTTTTGGGGATACAATTGAGACAGTAAGAAGCAAAGGGATGTAAGTGGACTTTATAAAATTTTTTTGTAAAACGCATTTCAAGTTGGAATCTTTAGTAGACTTTCATTGATTTTTTTTTCTAAATCTTACTGTATAACAGCACTTACCAGAGCTACTAGTACCATCTGTTGCCCTATACTAGTTAGCTCGAAATTTTTAGTTTTGCCACTTACATCCCTTTCATTCTCACTTTCTCAATTGTTTTTTTAAAAAAGTTTTATAAAGGAAGGAATTCTTTTTTTTCATTTTAGATTATAAAAATAGTTTTTTTTTTTGTTAGGTTATTAAAAGTCAGGAGCTTAGTTTCAATTAGACATGTTTACTTTTAGTACTTTAGTAATATTTTTGCTATGGGATTTAAAACATTTTACGCAAACGGGTCACATTTCAAAAATGTTGTTTAAGGAATGCATTTTCAACTTATACATTTTTATTTAGAAGTTTTCAGCTTATGCTATACTAATATATGCATTGCCTCTTTTAAATTCTTTCAGTACATTAAAAAAAAAAGGGAAGAATGGCAAGAGAAAAATTGAGACTTTATTCTACATGTTAACTTCATCAACTGCTTAAGTCAACTCAGCACATCGTTTCAGTCAGTAGATGCAAATCATGCAATACATTTATTAATGCTTATTTTTATGAGAAATATTATACTAATGTTTGTATGAGTCAATCATTAAAAGACATAATTATTTATACTCAAGAAATATATTTTTGCACTGTGTGATTCAGTTTGTGAAATTTTAAGTTTATTTACTTATAGTAACTAGATAGATGGATGATTCTCCAAAATCCTAACAATATTATGTCCCAGTAGCCTAACACAAAAATTGTTTAACTCAGAAAGTGTTTTTGTTTTTTTAATAGTTAGAAATAACTTATCTGATGTTATTCTACTCTTATTGAAGCACTAACTCATTTAGTTTTTTAAACAAAAACTTGTAGGTAATGAGAAGGAAACTTTTGTTTTTGTAAATTTTATAATCCTGTCTATAGCTAACTTAAAGAAAGTTTTAATGTAGCAATAAATTTTTTTTCGTTGAAATGAATGTCCGTTATTTGAAGTGTAAGCTATTCAGAGTGAATAATATGGAAATACCTATGTGGGATTTGTACTCGAAGAAATTGGGGGTGTCCGTTAAAGGAGGTTTTACATAAATTTTGTTTTGTCATTTAATAACCGTACTTTTTGATTTAGGCTTCAGTTATTTCTTTATTACTATAGTTATATTTTAGATAACCTATGAGGACATTTATTTTGTAACTCTCCTGGTGCTGCTTGTCCGTCTCTTGCTGTATAAAAATTTGACCCCCTCTTTTGAGTGTGTAACATAGTTAAAGTGAGTTCCCTCTATTTTTCTGTAAATAAGTTCCTAACAAAGAGTAGGTATAATTTTTTTCGACAGTTTTATTTTTCAAAAAAATGGGATTGGAAATTGTCAGGTTTTTGGAGAATCACCCAGATATTTCTTAAACTGTGTTATAACCAGTGGTAGGTCATGGCCCTCTAGTCTAATACATTTTAAAGTTAAACCACTCCTGTTAAACTGATTTCTAAACTCTCTTACTGAAATATTAATATCGTAAAACAAGGTAGCATTAATTTTTTTTGGTTTTTATTTTAACTTGTTTGTGTAAAAAATCAAGGCAATTTCAAAATAAGGCTGAAGGTAAAACAAGGCTTCACTTGATACGTGTTTCTATCAGGCTCTGTTATTTCAATAAAAGTTGTAGTGTAAAATCCATCAATCAAACAAAAAACCCGATCAGACTCCAGCGACATCTGTTGAATTTTTTGGTAACTTTTAACTGCATAAATATCAGATTATTTTATTTTCAAAGCGAGAATTCAAAATTGAGAATGTTCAAGTTAATTTAGAGGCGGAGTTTTTCCTCCTCAAGAAAAGTGTTTGAAAAGATATTTTAGGCAAAAAGTGAATAATTATGAAATTTTGTTTAAAAAAAAATTAAGTTTCAAAACAAAATTCCATGAATATGAGCGGAGGAAGATGTTTCTCCCCTATTAATTAAATCAACGTAAAATTATTTTAATGAAAAAAAAGTTTGATAATTTATTCCAATTTTTGCAATGAAACATTTTCAAAATTATTTCAGTAATTTAACTTTAAAGCTTCAATAAATATAAATAGTAGTTACTAATTTTGAATATTGATAATTTCTTATTTATTACTTATTTATGCATTAAAAGAAGTTTGCTGTTTGGAAATGCATGTTAATAAAATGATTTGGTCATGTTTTTTTTTTTTTTTTGTTTCTCCCCCCTCCCTTTTTTGGATTTGGTTTAATTTCTGCTTTTAATTAATAAAAGAACATATTCAAAAATTTTGATCTGAATGAAATTATGTGTAATTATAAAATCAAACATCACATCTTATGCATGAAACCATAAGGTCTATTAAACATATGAACTATGCCCAATAAATTGTATCAAAGAGAAGCATTTTTTTAGTTTTATTATGCAAGAAGTAGTTAATGCTTCTCTTCAAACACAATTAACGCACATGTTTATTGAAACATTGAAAAGCTTTGTAGTACTTTTTTTTAGCTTTGAGGTTGAACTCAAAATTATTTATTCTTAAAAGTTATTTATTGATTCTGAAAATGATGAATGCAACACAGTCACTCAATTCCATGTCTTCATTTTTTACACAATAAGAAATAATAAAATGCAGAGAAAATGCATAGAGATGCAATGATTTTAAAAGAAAAAATTTGGAGGCAAAACCAGGCCTCAGATTTCTCCGTGACAATCAGGCCAAGTATTAAAAAAAAACCTTGAATATGAAGACGGAAATTTGATGGGATTCCGCTGATTAGCTGAAAAATCACATGTATGAGTTGAATTTTTTATGCAAATGACAATTTACTTATTCTTCTAAATATTTTTTGGAAATCCACTCCTTAAAAAAACTTATCACTTGTAAGCTTTATTTGGGTCTTTATAAAAAGACTAATTTCTGCCCCGATGAGTGGCAGCCACATACAATATTATTAATAAAGACTAAGTAGTTCAATTCACTTATGTTATTTATTTTTACTTGTATTTTGCAGTACAAAAGCAGTTAAAAGTAGGATACACATTAAGCATCTGCCACACATCAATACATAAAGCTCATTTCCAGTATTAAGGCAAAAAATCTTCTCAACAGGGGTGCCAACCACTAATGAAATAACGAAAAAACAATGGTAGCTCAAATGAAATGAAAGCACTTTTCAAAAAAGTCTCATTGAGTATAAAACTCTCTTCAGTATTTTAAAACATTTAACACACCATTTTTAAAGTTTGTACAAACATACTATCAATACCAATGTCTTCCAACATTTACTTAAAAACTTTTTTAGAAGTCATGCTAGAGTATGTTCGATAAAAAGGAATTTTAGTCAGTCTGAATAAGGTCAACTGACATTTTACAAGTTGAATATATTCCTGGTCAATGGATTTTTTCCCCATCAGGGAAGAATTTCTGTAAAAAAACTTTTTTTTTTCACTAAAGATAAATTCATTTCCAGACTAGATTTTATGTTCAATTTAAATTTATAAAACTTAGTCTCAAATTGATCAATCTCAAAACAAACTTTTGTACATAACTGCAACACTGGTTGGTCAGGGTAATAATACTAATAAAATTCTGGTTCATGTTTGAATTATCTTAGTATGCCAAAATACTTAATCTGAAAACTTCATATAATTTTTAAACATATCTGACAATATCTTTTTAATTGTAAACATCAAATTTACCAAGTTTTGTACTTAGTCATTGATCAGATGCTTAACTTTTACATACAAGATAATCTTTAGATGCAAACAAATGAAAAATTTTAAATCAAAATACTCTCAAGTATCATATGTACATATTCAGAAGAAAAACCATGATTGATTGTATATTACTGAATCATTCAATTTACATGTTTCACAAAATAATAATACTACTAATATAAAATAAATTAATTAAATAAATATATGCCTTTGATAGCAAGGAAAAAAATATTAATCCAACAATTAACATACAAATTTCTATTACTAGACAATGAAATTGATGTAATAGAACACATAGCTAGTTTTTTTACATTGAAAATATTTTTTATATTTTGGTTCAAATGAAATTTGACTGTTATTTAATTTTTTTAGATTAAATTTCCATTCTTCGAGTGCTTCAACAGCTTTTTTGCTTCTAGCTTATCATTCTCATGAGAACACCCTTGTTTCTCAAAACAAATTGTGTATTAATTAAGATTATAATTCCATTCCCAAGATGATCAAATTTATCATAACATTACACTAGAACCTCAACTGTCCAAAACTGTTATATATTGGAATCTCATTTAACCAACATCATTTCCTCGAATTTCATAAAAGTAAATGTTTTCTTTTTTGTTGTTGTTAAACAGTATAAACTCAATGTCACTGGAGGTAGCCATTCTTAAGCCCACCATCAAATTATCCATGCATTTCTATCACTTGAGACACAAAATAATTTTCAATACAAAAGCAATAGAATCTAAATGTAAAGTAATGTTTTATTTAGTAATTATTTTTAATTACATTTTTGTTTAAAATTGAAGCACAAAGTATATAATTGCATGGTTAGGGACACAGTAAATATTGAAGTTTACTATATGTTTTATTTAAATTTATATTTTTTTCTCTAGCATGTATGACATTTATTGATCCAATTTATTGTTTATAGTTATAGTAATATAATTTAAAACATATTTAAATCTAGAATTCAAGTTTCAGCAGGTTCCTGACAGCTGTTTTTAAGTTCTCTCAATTATCTGGGTTTTTTTTTTTTTTGATTTAATGAAGCAGGACTGGTTCGGTCCTAGTCACTTTGGTTAATCGAGGTCTAACTGTATTTATTAATTTGCATCTTAAGTAATTGAAATAAAGCAGGATCTCTCTGTCTTTCTTTCTCTCTTTTTTTTTTTTTTTTTTTTTTTGCAGTATCATCAGATACTACAAAACAGAATTTTCAGTAGCATTTTTTTACAGATACATTGGCATGTAAAATGTCATACACTTTTTATTGTGAAATCCTTAATGAAATAAATTAAAACCCAATAACATACAATAATCACAATAAAATTTACAACAATATTTTTAAACCAAAAAATTAACATTTATGTGTTTGTTTGTTTTTTAACATCAGTGAACCAGTAAATACATGAAATCTCATAATAAGTATTCATAAAACTTTTTCCTAAAATGTTGCTACCATTCAATATTTAATCTTGTAACATTTTTCACCATTGGAAGTTAAATTATAAAACTTAGAATATTATAAATCATTCATATAATGCCAAATAGTAAAATTTCTACATTTTTTGGCACCTTTGAAATTTTTTTTTTCTTTTTTGATGAGTAATAAAATTTTGATAATATAAAATTTGAAAAAAAAAATTAAAACAAGAGTAGAACCACTAAAATAAAAGCAAGTTGTTTTTATTGTTAAAAACTTGTTCTAAGAAATGGATGAATTTTTGGCACAGTTTGAAAATATCACAAGAATTATATCACAATTGTATGTGGGTTAAAAAAAAAAAATGGAACATGATTATAACTTACAAAAACACATTAAAGTATAAACAACAGCATGAACTTTTGCACTACAAAACCAAACTTTATTTTCATGACTTTAAACTTCATAATTTAATACTTTGTGAGAAAAGTAACTTTTAAAATAAAAAGATGAAAATTATTTTTATAATCAAAACTTAAAGCAAATGCAAAACAACTGAAATATTTACCTTTTAATTGGCAAATGTTAAAAGAATCAGAGTCAAAAAAATTTCATTTGTACAAAGTAGGGTATGTAAACTATATTTACATGTTCTTATGAAATAAAGAACTTTTTTAAAGCTTGAATTAATTACAATACTTAAAATACAAAAATTTTAAAGTTTTATTTGAACTTTGGCAAATAACAGTCATTATCCCATAAGAGGTAATGAAACATGTTGCTTTTGAGCAACACAAAGAAACAAAGAGTTAATCTTTATGCAATCCTTCACTTCAACAGTATGGTACACTCAAATCAATTGTTTAGTTTTGCACTACCTTATTAATGTAAACTTATTCTGTTGTCATTTGACAACATAATAAGTTTACATTAATTTCCTTTAAACACCAGTTTATAACTAACAACACAAAACTGAGAAGTTTCGAGTTACGAAGGATTAAAGGAATTGGATATTTTAATATTAACTGAACCAAAACAATTCAATTAAAAAAGCAGGAAATTACTAATGATGTTTTAACGGAATATACTTTCACTCAGTAATCAAACAATAATTTTGTTATTTGTGAATTCAGTCAGTAGGTCGTGATAATTTAAAACATTTTAATGCAATAACACCATAAAACTTTTTTATATATCAACTTCCTCAACAATTTACATTTGAAGACATAAATTATGTTCTTTCTAATGAAATAAAACACAACAAAGTACCTTGTATATATATTTTTTTTAATTATCACAATTTCAAATAAAGGAAATAATTTTTGAAGAAGTATCTTTATAATTTTGAACTTTTTAATTCTATGTGATCTGATAGATTTGACACATAAAATGTGTAATGCTTCAATTTCAAGTTTTTTCATAAATATTTTTTTTTTCTTTTAAATTTTTGCACTAACCTTCTAGCCTGATGTTCCCCAGACACAGATGTGGCTCCTAGGAAGGGGCAGGGAGGGAAATTGCCCCCCTGCCGGAAACGTCTTGCCCCCCCCCCCACCCGTGGAAAATTTTGTATTTCCTCAGGGAATCTGTTTGCTTTGGCGCTTATCGTAAGTGATAAAAATTTTCTCGAATATGAACTTGAAAAAAAATTAGCAGTAAAAAGTAGAAGTATCTTATATATAAATAAAAAAAAAATCAATCCCTTTTGGGGCCACCCACTTTGTCACCCGCAATTTAGCCCGAGTCTGTAAGTCCCTTTTAACGTCGTCCAGATAGTGACAAAATAAGGGACAGCTATTGCTACAGGGGAAATGGTGTGTCTTCATCCTTGAAAGTTCTGTTTATCGATGAGTTGGTTTCGACACCTCAGTGCGTTGACCGAGACTATAAGAGTACAATCCCCCCTGACCATCCCCGTCCCTGCCGAATGTAGTGGTGACTTCCGATCAGACCTAAGGCGTCATCATCTGGTTATCGGGTTACGAGACAAACATGTGCCGAATGACAACAGCCAGGACGAGACAAGTTAAGGAGGGGGGTGGGGATGTCATTGGAGAAAAAACATGCTTCGGAGATTTTCCCTTTTCTATTACATTCGCTAAACAGATCTTCAGCATGTCAAATGTGCAGACACAGTCATTGATGCATTTTAAAGTACTTCTCTGAGTAAATAACTGCAATATTATCTTTTATTTTCACTCTGAAGTTGCAAGTAAGTTATTACTATAGTTATTTACAATTTATCTGAGTATTGTTGGATTATTCTGCAACAAAACATATCGATGAGTAAACAATTCTTTTAAATCATACAAGGAAGTGTACTAAAGTACATTTAATGTTTTAATTTTTTAGTGCAATGATGTCTTGTCGGCAAATGCTAAACGCAAGAAAAACATTCTTTTGACTAATGTAATAAAAGCAAATAGATATTTAACATTTTAAATAAATTTTTCTCAAAAATTTATATTGATCTTGTTTGTTGGCTGCATAATAGTTTTGCTGGGAATGAAGAAAAAATGAGAATGATTTACTAAACATCTGGTTTGGCATAACTAAACAATCATTGGATTATTAAACGTCGGGTTGGTAATGAATCGGGTTTGGGTTCTTTCTGAGAATAATGTCTGGAGGAGGGGGAGGGGCGAACCTTTTGGAAAAGGCAAAATTAAATAAATAAATAAATCATTTGTTAAAGGTAATTGAAACTATACATTTTGCTTCCAAATTTCATTTTTTCAGATGTTATCATGTAGTTGAAACTCATGTTTCTAACTTAAAGTGAAACCTGCAAAAAGCTGCGCTTAGCCCAGATCGCTGTAATTATTTGATCAGACCAGGTCTAATTCAAAAGTCAACATTGCTCCTTTGAGATTGATCAAACCAACTTATAGACTGGTACCAGACTCAATCTTGTTTATTTTATTTATTTATTTTTTAAATTTTTTTTTTTTCGCAAGTTATGTTCTATTTTTTTAATATGCTTTTTTTCAAGTGCTAAAATAGTGTAAAAAAGCAGTACTGCGGAGTTGGAGTCAGATTGATTTTGGAGAGAAGGAGTCTGAGTCGGAATTTGTAGGTTAATAATTCCAAGAGTCGGAGTCATTTTCCCTCAATAACACTGCCAGTGATCGCAAGGTCGGAGTGAGAGTTGGAGTTGAACTGATGTTAGGGCAAAGGAGTCGGAGTTGAATGCTCTAAAATTTTTGAAATTGGAGTCGGCCATTTTCCCTCCGACTTCGTAGATCTGCAAAAAAGTTCCATGTAGGGAAATTTTGGAATAAGACTTAGAATTTACACTTTTTCCTCTTGGTCTGGAAAGTGAATGCAAACTTAAAATTTGAAAGTAATGGTTATGCATTTTGGAATTATGAAAAGTGCTTCAAAAAATTTTAAAAATATAAAAAGGTAGGTATATAGTTAATTTAAAAAAAAAAAAAAAGAAAGAACCTTACACAAAAGAAATTGGTGCAATAATGTTAATCACTTTGATACTTAAGAAGTTTGTTGTGTTTAGTTATTTTCAATGTTTTAATTTTTATAGATAACTATAAGAGTAAAACATTGTTTGAAGTAGTACTAGCCTTTCTTGAGTACTGCAGCAAACCATTGAATTTGAAAAACGAGATTCCCGATTTTTCACCTTCCTTTGTTTATTAAGTTTAGCATGGTGCTGACCATATTATCAAGTTTTTTTTTTTTTGACTACACAAAGCACACACACTACTTTTGTTTTGTACATTCAAAAACTTAGAACCAAGGCTGAGAAGTTAGAGTCGGACTGATTTTGAGGTAAAGTAGTTGGAGTCAGGAGTCGAAAGTTTAAAAGTTCAATAGTCGGGGTCGATCATTTTCCCTTAAAATCTGCAACCCTGCCAGTTCTTGTGGAATCGGAATCGAAGGCTCTAAAATTCCCGAAGTCGGAGTCGGTCATTTTTCTTCCGACTCCACAGTCCTGCTTAGAACTGCTGGTGTGGCTATTCATTTGTACAATTTAAATCTCGCTCACTACATTTTAACTTTTATTTTCTATTTCAAATATGCTTTGGCAGCCCACGCATTTTTCTCCAAATAGCCTGTGATTTGCAGGATGATATTTTTAAAAATTTGGGAATGAAATATGTTGGGGGCCCCTATGAAACTATCATGATTATTTATCTGATTAGCCCGGCTGCCAGCCGGTTCCACCCACCACCAGTTAAGCCTAATCGATATAGACCTTTTATTACCATAGAAAATAATTAAAAACCGTAAAAATTTGCACCTTTTTACATTTTTTTAGCGTAAAATTTTTATTCGTTTCGAGTTTCTATTTGTTATCAAATAAAATACTTGTAATTGGTTTTAGCAAGCAAGGCCCTTTAAAATATTTTCAATTTTTTCTCTTGATTCTGCTTTTGAACTAACAAAACTTAGTGTGATTGTATTCCCTTTTTTGTGCTTTCACAAGTTTTCTCGAAAAAATAAAATAATGAAAGAAAATATAAATAAATTTAATTTTATACGTGTTCTGATTCGCAAGATACATTTTAATATTAAAAAAAAAAAAGCTAGAGAAAAGCTCTATTTTGAGATGAGACAGAGATAGAATGCTCCCTGAAGAAAAAACCATTATTCTTTTCTGAAGTCTGTCTTCCCAAGTAAAAAAACTATAAAACAATTTTTTCTTCATTTTTGGTTGACTTTTCTTCTAAGAATATGGCAATTCATTGAATGGTAGCACTGTTTCCCAGTGACCATTAGTGATTGTTTGGAGAGGTGGTTTAGAAATTTTGGCTAATTTTATTTCTTCAGCATTCGGTAAGATTAAAAGGGCTTAGCTGTTGCTGAGACGTGACTGTAAGAAGAATTGTCAACTGCATTCGGCAGCCATTCAGGAATTTATTATTATCATTTTTTTATTGCTGATTAGAAAAAGATAATGGAGCATGTTCAATCAGCTGTTCTAAATTTAGTGCAAAATTCAAGGTGTAAAAATAAATAAGATTACTTTTTGAATTACTGAGAAACAATATTCATCTACCCTTTATTACAGTGTCTTTTTGCAATAACTGATCCCTCAAAAAATGTGTCAGATGAAAACTGATTTTCGTTTTAACTCTCTTTTATTTTTGAATATGTCAAAGTTAAATGAGCAGTCATTAATTCATTTTATTTTTTAGCTGGACACTTCTGTTTTTTCATTAAATATTGATAACTATCTAGATTTTTGAAGAGGGGAAAAATACTTTTAATTTTACCAGCTGAATCAGGATTAAACGAGAATTTATTTATCATAATAGCAGCTATATAATAGTTAGCTATTTTTTTTTTTTAGCTAACTTTGCTTTTATTTATTTTATACATTGTTTGTAATTCATAAACAATAAAATTCATAATTATTAAATAACAATGGTTTTCTTCTTCAAATATGTCACCATAAACTTCTCTCTTTTAAGACTTTTTAGCGCATTTTTATTAAACTATAATTAACTTTGCTTTCAAGTCCAATTCTGAAGGAGAGTGGGTTACATTTGTACATATAAAATAATTGTAAGACGAGTGAAAATGCAAAGGAACTATTCATATTTATACGTAACTCATTCTAGCCAGAATCATAAGAGAGATTATTTTTCGGCAATCTGCATGGCAATAAGATCAATTGCAAAACTGGAAGTGAAGTGAATTATGGCAATACAATATTTTATGCTTTTTCATTTCTGTAGGTAAGCATGTCCGTATCATATACATTATAAGCAACATCGCGTACAGTGAACTGCTAGTTGTACCACAACTGAACAATTGTGATCAATCTATTAAAGAAAAATAATAATAATAGTACACATTAGTTTTATGGTACATACTTTGTGAGTGTAGATTTTAAGTTTTTTTTCAAGGCAGTAAAACTTAATTAAAGCCCTATAAAAAGCCCCTCCCCCCCTCCCCACCCAAAACAAAGTGATTTTACATTGTAATTTAGACCTGAAAAAACATTGATTATTGTTCGCATTTGACTAGATTACCACTATATTTTATTTTAAATAAATAATACTTGATTTTTCTTGCTTTCATCTATTCCATATTGCTACTTGTTAACTTGTTCATACTTTCAGTGAATATACACAAAATATATTTTTGACTAGGCAAGCAAAACTTTTCCAGAATATCAAATTTTGAAACTAATTATTAACATGTGATAGTTATCTGGGTTTCAGAGAAGATGCAAATGCCATGGAATGATATTTTACAACGCTTTGCACCAAAATTAAAATAAAACATGCAACAATTGTTTAGGGCATATATGATAACATTAGGTAAAGTTGTGAGAGCCATAAATCAACTATAAACAAATTTACTTTTAGTAACAAATCTCATATAAAACAATGAGTTAAATACTTGAAAAAAAAAAAAAAAAAACCATCATTTTGCAAACACATATATATAGTAAAAAAATTGTTTCATTAAATGCTAAATAATAATACAACGATTTCCTCTCCTCATCCAAAAGCGACGTCTTCTTTTGTCTGCTAATGGGGGTTGATTTCTACAAAGAAAAAAAAGGAGAAATTATTGCAAAATTTAGAGTAGTATAATGAGCAATGTAAGTTCTAAGATTCTAAGTAAATGAGAAATTATTGTTTTTTTTTTTCAACACATTGCATATTTCACAATACATTACTAACAATCTTAATACTATGTAGCTTTTAATCATATATTACAGCTAAAACAAAGCAGTGTTTAACAACGTAATCAGTTTACATCCCATTTTTATTTCCTGAAAATGATACATTGTCATGGTACGTTGTGTTAATTTTAGAAGATTTAGGTATAATTCATCAAAAGATAAATAATTTAACTTTCTAGGTCGTGGAAGTGGAAGCATCACCGCAGCAATAACTTGAGGTCAACGACTGCCTTGAATGCCCAACGAAAGTTAAAAATCAAAGGCGACTTACCCCATGATGAGTGTGTGTAGACGATAGAAACGAAACACTTTTATTACCACACACATTTTATTTAGGTCGAATTTCGAAACACACAGGAGTTGACAGGAATTTTGGATGGTGATCACCAGGTTAGGGACATTTAGACACTTACATTATTTCAAAAACACTAAAAGAACAGCAGGTGAAAAGCACACTAATAATAATAAAAAAAACAACGTATAGCTGGAGATTGAAAAGTTCGTTAAAACCGGAAAAAAGAGACGATGCTATTGCTTTGTTCGCGAAAACAGTCCACTTAAATGGGGGACAGACGGGACACTCATTTCAAGATGCACACTAGAAAGTTGGGATGTATACAGGATACAAACGGATACAGACGACGTCTGTTGCAGGCCATGCTGCGTAGAAAGGGTGCAACGGTTGGTAAACGCCTTGGTGTCAGTGCTGAAGTCATCTCACTTCAAAATTCAAAGGAGACTTACGAAGGAAAATTGCAGATTCATATCACCACTCACAGAGAGGTTGTGCATCTTGATAAGGTCGAAAATGGAGGGTTCACTGCAGGTGTTAGCTGCGTACTGGCCATGTAAGTCGTTCGACTTTCAGGCAAGTTTCCACATTTATGGTCGTCCTCTGCATCGAAAATTTGCCTGGTCCTGATTATATGTGAAGAAAGTTAGAGCAAAAGTATTTCACCTCATTATTGAGGATTTAATAAATAAGGCGGCAAGTCGCAGTCGTCCAAGGACGTCAGGCAATTTTGCTTCATCTTCTCCATTGTCCACAAAAACGGAAAGAGCTGTGACACATCCGACTGGACCGAGTGCTGCAGGCAGAGTGTGACGGGGTGAAAAGATGAATCGGCGAATGAGGGAAAGGATTGGGGGACGCCGTGATGCACAGGAACCAATCAGCGCTTTTGGCTCCTAAACAATGAAGGAAAGGACGCTACCGAAATTTCAATGGCCGTGCAAGAAGATGAGAAAAAGAACCCACCATTAAACAAGAAATTAAATAAATGGATTTAAGCTAGAATTGCAGAAAAAAGATTAAAAAACATAGTTGATGTCTTAAAATGTGTGGAATTTAAAGGGGAATGCAAGGGAAACGTGGAATGCGTCTGAAAATAAAAAAACAAACGAAATGGGGGAAAAATGATTAAATTGACAGAAAAAATGGGGAAAAAGATTGTTATCAATAAAATGTGATATGCATTATTACAAATAATAATGTAATGCAAAGACTGTAACCATTTATACTTGAATAGATTATTTCAGAATGGGTGTAAGTCCTACGGGAATCCACTGAACTTACACCCTTTCTGAAATAATCGATTCACTTGTGCTTGTGTCAATCAAACTGGTGGCAGAAAAATAACCTTGGCTTATGTTATGCTTGGCCGTTCCTATTCAGCACCTTTATGAATCCCAATATAATTTATATTTTCATAATCAACATCAAAAAGTATACAAATACACCAAATTTGAATGAAATTGGAGACGTTGGGTGGCATTTTCAAAAAAATTTGGTTGATTTGACATAGAATTATTCCTTTTTTAGCAGGGTTGTCCGAATTGGACCCAATGGGTTTTTTTTTTTGAAAAAAAAAAAAACATTTGAAAAAACCCATTATTTAGCCCACTTTTTTTTTTAATTTTCTGAGAATTTTTTTTAAAAATAATTAATTTAAATACTTTCACAATTTAAACTTCTTTCTTATTTGTTCTTCACCACAGACAATGAACATAAAAAATGAATTTTGAACTTTAATAGTATTTCTTAACTCTTAACGGCATTAAAAAAATACTTCAAAGATTTTAAATAAATGTATTTAACTTTTTTCTTTAACTGGTCAATAAATAACTCAAATTATCTCGACCAAGTCCTGTCACGTCAGATTTTCTCAATATTTGTACAGAGGAAACTAATCTAGTTAAAAGGCTTTCATGTGAATTATTTTCTGCTAACCAACACATCACAAATCTCGAATAAACACAAGGTATATTTTTTAGAAATAAACAGATTTTTCAAACGGTCGACAGAAAAAAGAACAAGTACAGTATTTTCATTATCTTACGAAAAAGTTGAATATTTCTAACTTAGTGCGAGAAACAGAAAAACAGGCAACATAAAATTCAAAGAAATGTCTTGATGAAGCTGGAATTCAGTAAAAAGGGATTTAAACTACTTGAGGTTCTACAGTAGTTTTGCATAACAAAATGAAATACAATAAAGTAAAATTCAAAAAAAAAAAAACGTAGTAATTAAAAACGAACTATAGATTTTATCACTCGAGAAGTAACTTTGCCTCAACTGTTGGTAATAATGAAAATTAAAAAATCTGAAATTTCACCATACTTATGTTTTTCGTGTTTCATACTTTTCTTCAGAAAACGCTGAATTTTAACTAGTTTTCCAGCTTTTTTTACCCGAAGACAATTTTTGCACTTTGTCTATATACTTATGCTACAATTTGCTTCAAGTACCCCACATTTTCCCTAAAAAAAGACCAAAAAACCCACATTTCTTTTAAAAAACCCAACTTTAGTTGGTTTTTTTTGGGTTTTATTTAAAAAAACCCTGGGTCCATGGGCTTTTTTTAAAAAAAACCCGGGTTTTTGCCAACCCTGTTTTTTAGTGGTTACAAAATTGTACTGATATTTTAAAACTAAAATAGAAAGTTAAAGTTTTAAAATCTTAGCTCAAATTGGAGAAATATTTCATTTTTTGAATAAATTTGTTTTCTTATTTAATTCACACCGCTTGCGTTTGACGAGCTCAACCGGTTGCTTCCGGTTAACTGAACACGTGTTTCAATCAACCAATCAACAGCCTAAAATGGTAACCGGTGAGGTAACCGATAGATAATAGAACACTGCAGTTAGTAACCGGTTACTCACCGGTCGATCGGTGAGGTTCCTTGAATGCAAGCACTTCAATGTACTCATAAAAATTAATTGTATTTGTGATTAATAAAGATATTAAAATATTTTAATTCTTTAACAAATATTAATTATTGTTTCCTTTTTTTCAATAACTTTTGACAGTCAATTTGGAAACACCTCATGAATGTCACAAATATGTTTTTTTCAGTATGAATGTTGCAGTTCTTTCAGTCGGAAGGTCCTTATTTGGGGTAATGGGTCCCCCATTGAATATAAATAAAACTGAAATTTACTACTTTTGGCGTTAGATAATTTCATCCATGAGACCAAAATTTTATATCCTTCAATTAAGTTCAATGGGGGGAAAAAACCTCTTCTATTAGTTAAGAAAAATTAAGATATTCCCCTCATTTCCTTCCTTTTTTTCATCTACTTGCCTGCGATGGGGGTGCGGAGCATACCACAAATATTTTGGGGGGTGGTTGAGAACTGCAGAAGGGGGTGTTTAGAGTTGGGGTGCCGGAACTGTAATTAAAATTAAATATTTGAAAACCTAATCTCTTGATTTTTTTTACTGCTACTAGTATCTGTATTCTACTGAATACTTTATCCTTACCAATCAAGCTGAATATTTGATTGAATTACATAATCAATATATGGTCAAGTTCAATATTGGGTTGAAGGGCAGAATACAGAACAATGACCAAACATTTGCTACATCCCTAATATATGATTTATTAAAATTTTATGAAATGAAAAAAACCCAATTGGTAGTGTTATGAGAACTATTGAGACAACTAGCCAAATTAAGTACAAAATATTAAAAAGTTTACAAACCGAATAATCCGCACAACCTCATGAAAAGCCGCATCAACATTAAGAGGAGGATCTTTAGCACTTGTCTCTATATAAGGAATCTGAAAAATCAAGATTGCCGATTAGTAAATCTTGCTCACACAAAAATTAGAGATCAAAGTCAAGAATTTTCTCTAGATACTATTTTTTAGGGATGAGGATTTTTCATACAGCTGTAACTTGAAGAAAAACCAACACAGATTCTAATTTATTTTATTATTATTTTTTTAAGTTAAAAAAAAAGTTAAAAATACAACAAAAGACAAAATAATATTCATTTCTCATGCTTAACACCAGATAATGGTAATTAGTGTTAGAGAGAATTTTCTGTGAATAATGTTTATAAGTGATTTTCAACTGATTGTTAATTACAGCACTTTAATTACTATAGGCAATTCTTAACAAAAAGATATACCTTAGAAAACCAGATTCAAAAGCGGCTGGGGGGGGGGGGGAACTACCTAACTCTAGTATGAAATGTAATAAAAAATAATTCTGTTTTAAAACAAATTGTTGAACATAGCAATCAATTTACCTTTAAGCTAAGAGCCAATTCTTTTCCATGTTCTTCAGGAACTTTACGCAAATGAACCAAATCAACTTTATTTGCTACAAGCAGCATTGGATAGGAATCTCTAAATGAACATCAGATTCATTGTTTTATGTTTTTAAGATAACATACAATTTTCTAGCTACTGATATTACAGCTTGATTAATTTGAAAAGAAGTTAAAAAAACATTAGTTCTGTAAGAATACCAAGAACCAAATATAATAACTGCTACAAATGAATAAGTAAGCTCAAGACACTTTTAAATAAAGAAAAGAGCAGGATTAAGGGGAGGGGAAGAGGCATTTGCCCTATAGTAGAGGCCAGGGCCGAATTTAGTTTCATGTCATTTAGTTCATTAGTCATTCCCTAGGCAGATTTAGAATCTGCTGCCCCCCTCCACTTAGGTGATTTATCCAAGGTCAATTTAAATACTTATTTTCATGAAGCTTTAATTTTCAGGAGCCCGTCGTAGTAAAGAAAATTTAAGACTCGCGTAATATTTCAACTTTATATACATTATAACTAGCAGTACCCGCCTGGCGATGCCTATGCTTAGAATGTGAAGGAATTCCGTTGAGTAGGAAAATCCATCTCTTCTGGTAAGCTGTTCCAAGGTTCCACTACCCTGCTAAAATAATAATTTTTCCTAATATCCATGTTAGCCTGAGATTTAAATAGCTTTAAAAAAAAAAACCCTTGTCCTGTTTTCAGTGCTAAACTTCAGCCCCGTAACATCTTTCATTTTAATACATTTAAACAACTGAATCATGTCCCCTCGGTCTCTTCTTTGCTCAAGACTGTACATTTTTAGCCTTCTAAGCCTGGAATCATAGTCTAAGTGAGAAAGTCCATTTAATAACTGTGTAGCCCGCCTTTGAACCCTTTCCAATACACTAATATCTTTCGTAAGATAAGGAGACCAAAACTGAACAGAATACTCCAAATAAGGTCTTACCAAACTTCTATATAAGGGCAGAATAACTTCTTTAGATTTGTTTGAAAAAGATCTATTGATAAACCCAAGCATCTTATTGGCTTTGTTACTAGCAATGCTGCACTGTTTTGGCTAAACTTTAAATCCTGATTTATTAAGACCCCCAGATCAGTAACTTTGTCTGCCTGACTAATGACTGAACCTTGAAAATAATAACTTGCACACTTAGTTCCATGCCCAAAATGTAGCACTTGACATTTCCCAACATTAACAGCCATACCCAATTTATCAGCCCACTCTGTAATATGATCTAGATCCTCTTGCAGCTGATTTACTTGTTCTTCATTTTTTACAGTCCCCATAACTTTGACATCATCAGCAAAACAATTCATGTTCCCAGAAATATTTTTGTGAATATCGTTCATAAAAACAATGAACAAACAGGCCCTAACACTGATCCTTGAGGAACCCCGCTTAAGACCTCACTCCAATTAGAATAATTTCCCCTTACAACTACCCTTTGTTTCCTTCCGGTCAGCCAGTTTTTTTATCGAAATGAAAGTTTTCCCTCCTATTCCTATATCAGCTAATTTGCTAAGTAGAGCAACATGCGGTACCTTATCGAAAGCTTT